>NC_050444.1:102028350-102328350 GCF_903995425.1 Onychomys torridus
GCCTAGAATATAATGACAAGAAAGAATTTAAACAAAGACAATTTTAGTTTGATCAAAACCTCACCACTATGTAATAATTCTTGGGAATTATGCCATCGGTAAATTGCCATGTTGTACTAGCTAAGCCAAGCTGTGTCGGCTGTGTCTGGAGGGGAGATAGAAAGACTAGCTGGAGAAAAAGCAAAGGAGACTACCCAGACAGTGATAATGGTCTACAGCATTTCTGCTCACGTGGTGTCCTTCATCCTTGTGACTCAGCTCTCTCTGTCCTGCAGTTCGATGCACTTTTGACATCTCACTAATGCTTCAGAGCAAGTTCTAAATTGTCTCCACACATAGACTGATACCTGGTTTGGCATATACAAAAGAATGACTAGGTACAAAACTACCCATGAATTAAACTGTGAACAGAAACTCTCCCTCAGTGGCTGGCTCTGTGTGCTGACCATCGCAAGCCCTCTGTCTCTCCAGCTTTATGGTATTCTATGAAGTTAACTCTGATAAGGGATAGTCTTCTCTCTCTGCTTCAGTTAAGTAGATCTGAAGCAATGTTAAACAGCTTTACACTGCCTTGAATTACTAATATTGTGATTATTATCTATGGCTAGCAATCTCCATTAGCCAAATTATATGTTTCCGTCTTATGGGCATGTTCTTAAGTTTTAGCATCCTTTTTATATGAAACCACCTGACAAATTACCATTTCTGAGACAATAAAAAGACAGTATCAGGACCACAGATCTCTTTCTGACAAGAAAGGATTAGAAGAAGGATGGTAAAGGCATTAAATCTTATCTACATAGTTATTTTAAGTAACAGAACACAAGATAGCATCCTCTTCCATGAAAACAGGGTTTATAAGGCAAAAGCTATCAAATTTTAGCCAAATCTTCTAAATCTCCCCACCATCGCCAAAAAGGGATATCCATCTATTTGTTCCATACACGAAACTTACCACAGTGTTACATCTGTATGCAAAATACGCCCTGCTTTACAGCATGCATCCATTTTGTTTGCATGTAATTAACAAAGATGTACATTTTATTGAGGAAGAAGATAGAGTGGAATGAAGAGAGGATGTGAGGAGGAGGGAGAGGGGATGAGGCCAAGAAGGGAACGTTCTCTGGGATGGAGACTCACAAAATCTAAGACATCATTTTTAAGAGGAAAATAAAGGAGAAGAGAAGAATCAATTCCTACTCACATCTGCTTCTAAGCTATTCACCCAAACCCACAGGTCATAAAGACTAGTCAGTAATTTAACAAGTAACATGAAGTTATTGTTATATAATATATAAAAACAAAACAAAACACTAGTTACAGGTTGGGGATATAACTCAACAGAAGAAGGCAACTTATCTACAATGAGAATAAATTCACAATAGCCAACAAACTCCAAAACACAGGAGACAGCACAAACACTACCAATAGCTACACATGCGGCAATCAGACAAAAAACATTTCTGAGATCACTTTTCTTGTTATTGTTTGTAAAATAGGAAAATACTACATAACACAGAGCCTTGGAAAAAAGTAGATAGGCCATACTATATAGATATATAGATATACAGTATAGATATATGTATCCTCATTTGACTTACAAGTTTCAACAGCCATTTTTTATAGTTGCAGTTATTAAGACATATTTCAATATTGAACCTTAAAATGTTAAACAGAATCATATAAAATAATAAGAAATATAGACTAATAAGGGATATACTGATAGGAAATTTTCTTTTGTAAGGCTATTAGCCATTTTTTAACTGCAATTTTGATTTCATAACAATTTATTTAACAAACAGAAGAGCCCAGAAGCCTATAGTATTATCATTATGAAGAGTTACCTTCAACACAGTGGGCCGAGGGATGTTAGAAGCTAGAGCTAGTCCCTCGAGGGTTCTAACCTACTGTGGTGTGTGTGTGTGTGTGTGTGTGTGTGTGTGTGTGTGTGTGTGCGCGTGTATTGTGCATGCACCTCTGTGTGTCTGTCTATGTGTCCATCTGTCTGGGTGTGTCTTTCTGTGCCTGTGTGTATGTGTGTTTGTCCGTGTCTCTGTGTGTGTGTGTGTCTGTCTGTCTGTCTGTGACTCTGTGTGTGTCTGTATCTTTACGTGTATATGTGTGTTTGTGTGTGTGTGTGTATGACAGAGAGACAGATACACAGACAGAGGGGAGAGGAAGAAAAAGAGAGAAGTAAAAGGAGTAGCTGCCATTAAATTCTAAGCCTCAGGCAGCTTACTAAACACTGTAAGTCTGATAATTGCCAAGAGGCTCAGAGACATTCAAAGCAACCTGCCCTGGGCCAGCAAGTTGGTGACTGGGACAAGAAACTAAATCTGCTTTTCTTCTTGAAAGATTCAGATACTAATGCCTACGAATGTTTCCCAAATAAGAGGGTCCTACCTCTTCTTGCTCCAGCTAGCCATACAGTAGGAAAGGGCTTAGCTTTGCCACATTCCACAAGCCCTTTCACAGACCTGCAGTCAGAAACATTGATTCCCATGTGATTGCACAGAAACCAGACTTCTTCCCTTCATATTCTAAGTGGATCCATTGTTTTGGTTGAGGTCTAAGTGCTCTTTTTAGCATAAGTGGATTACTTCTATCCAAGCTGCTTGTGATGGGACCTACCTGACAGAGTAAGGGTTAATATTGTGATAGGAAACAAAAATAAGACCCAGTGCACCCGTCTTTACTGACCTTAAGAGTCGGCTCCCGTGTGTGATGACTCAACACATTAGACCTACAGTAGATTTAAAACATTGAGAAGAAATTCCTTTTTATTAAAAAATAACAATACAAGTTTGCAAGTTAGTGTTAAAGAACCCTGAATGAGGGACAGGAACATTGTCTGCTTTTGCCTCTACCATGAACCCAAACAGTTAAATGCCCTAAACTATTATTGTAACACCAGATTTTACTAGATTAAACCTAATGCGTATGCTGAATCCTTTCCTAAAATTCAAAAGTTCCGAAGTTTCTAGGACCCAAATCCAATGTGTTATAACAGCTTCAATTATTATCTATATCCACAAGAAAAGGGTCATCAAAATAAGTCCTATATTCCCACAGGGAAGCCAAAACAGAAACAGCAGCTTAGTGACTGCAAAATTCCTCAAGCCCTCCAGACCTCCAGACAGCTGTGACACAATTCTGTTTCTTTTTCTTTTTTTTTTTTTTTTTTTTTTTTTGAGCTGAGGATCAAACCCAGGGCCTTGAACTTGCTAGACAAGCGCTCTACCACTGAGCTAAATCCCCAACCCCACAGTTTCTTAATAAAACAGCAGCTCACAGCAGAGAAAGACATAGTATGTATGTATGTGTATGTATACATACATATATCACACACACATACACATATATGTTTATACATATGCCTGTAGTATCACAGAACTCTCAGAAATCAGTGAGACAGTTAGGGAGGGGGGATATTTTCATCAGACCTATTTATAGCTGGGGAAATCAAGGCCTGTTATATAGAAACATATGCAAGCTCACACAGTAAGAAGGCAACATGGAAAGCCAAGGAGTCACATCTTCTAAATCAAAACTCTTGAGTTCTTCCTATTCTTCTCAGAATCATTAAGGAAAGCTATCTGAACAGGAGTGTATAATTTAAAGCCTGTAAATATCCTTTATCTTTCCTAATTAATACTTAGATGGCCACGGTCCTTGATGGTCCTAATGAGGAGGAGGTTTCTCTGCCCTCCTCTGGAACGATGAAACAAGAGCTAACTGAAGAATCTCTTTAGTCTTTTGCTAGCCCTGCCTACTGACCGTCTGTGAAGGGCTGTACTTACAAATGCATAATGCAAACATAAATTTGCCTATAAGACAAATCAAAATCCCAAACTTGCTTTGCTTTCCTTATAAAAAGATCAGTGTAATCTGCAGTGTCCCTGATACCTGTCTATTAGAACCTACTGTTACACAACCCATGGGATAGTTTGGAAGCAGTCTTCCATGTATTGTTTCCTCCTGTTCATTTGCCTTGGCCTTTGGCAGGGTGGGTAGAATACTGATGGGAGAGAAGAGCAACATTTACGCTGCCTTTGTCTCCAGTCTTAGAATACTAAAAGATCCTAATAATCCAGCCCTCGTATTAATAACCTCGCCTAGTAAGGGGCTTCAGAGGGAGTGGCCTATAGGCACTGTTTGCTTCCTGTAGAGGACACTGTCTGAGTGCTGGGAGCCAGAAATGCTGCTGAAGGCTAGGCAGTAAAAAGCAATGCACATTTAGAAGATGGACCCTGAGAGGCCACTCCTCTGTTTTTCAACCATTAGTGTTCTAATTAAATAGAAAAAAGTTAATCGCATATTGCTTAGAAAAATATTGTGGCAAAAACTACATGTGTATATGTGTGCACATGCACTGAAAAGGTTTAAAAACAGCACTTCAAAGAAAAAAAAAAAAAAAAGCCCATCATAGATCTTTCTGACCTAAGAGTTACATGGGAGTACAGATGATAAAAAGTGAAACCAGAACTCTGAGCTATCATATGAAGTCTCTCCAAAGTTTAAAGGCTCAAGGTTTTAACCCCTCAGCCTTGAACATGCTAGGCAAGCACTCTGCTGAGCTACACTCCGACCCCTCAAACACCTTTAAAACATTGTCACAGCAAACTAAACCTACCTGAAGCCTAGTGCATGACTCACTATTCTGGGATTCTGGCTTCAAAGGAAAACATCAGTGTATAATAGAACAGAGGCAGCAGACCGCCCTTAAGAAAGGAGGAAGACAACATAGTTCTGAGTTCCTGGGAAACGATATTTGGAGGTACCCACCAAATTTTCCACAGTTACACAGCACAGGAGGGAAAAGAGCAGTCCCAAGAGAGTAAGGGGGCAGGGGAGCACATGGGCCTAGAGGAGCAAGAAATAAAGTATCTGTGGGCCTGATGGTTTCTGGAACCATGAGCTGCCCTAATTGATGGGGGCATCATTCAAACAGAAATCAACTTTACTGTCCCTTAACAAGTACGTAGAGGAGGCATGTAGGAACTAAGCATTCCATCAAAAGTTGCCAGATAGATATAGCATGAAGGGCTGAGACCATCACCTCTGTGCCTCCAGACTTGCAGCTAAAGAGAAAGAGGCTGGGTCCAGCAGGGAAGGGCCCTTAACTAGACTCATACTCTGTTATCTAATGAGCCCTAGACCCAGAACCGGAGAAGGCAGGAGACTCTTGTCTCGGGCTTCCTAGCAACACCTGCCTGGCAGACCAAACTCTGAGTTGTGAGAGATGTGGGCCTGCAGCTTGGTAGGGACAGTACTGCTTTTTCATCTCTCCAGCTGAAAGGAAAGCCTCATAAAACCAGGGCCTGCTACCCAGTGCAGTCCCATTTGTATAGTTTCAAACACTTGGAATCTTCTGTGCAAACGCAAGGGCCTCAGCCTGAGCGCTGGTCTTGCATCACACAGAAAGCAAGGCCAGCAGGCAGTTCCAAGCCCAGCTGTTTCCCAAGCTCCTGGTGCAGGTGTGAGATCACCCCCAGGAACCTCACCTGCCTGCAGTTTGTCACCTCAATGTCATTACCACAGACAGAGATGTGCTGGGGTTTTTGTTTTACTTCACACCAGGGGGAAGTCATTTTTGGAATTTTTCATCTTAAATAGTTTTTCTTAAATGTATGTGACACATATTCCTCATAGGACTTAATAAAATAGATATTTCTCATGCCTGCAAAGTAAACTACAGCTGCATATATTGAAACAAAATTTATTTAATTTTTTTTTTAAATTCTGGTTGGAATCAGTCAATGTACAGATTTAACTAAAATTTTTGGAAACACTGAGAACAAATAAAAATAGAATAGTCTCAGGAAGTAGTTTTAATATAATATTAATTTATAAAACAGAAATAACCAAAGCTAACAAATATTGAACAATATATCCTGGTGTTTCTTTTTATTAGTAACAAAAATAATATAATTTCAAAACAGAATTTTTAAAAAGGCTTTTCTTCTCACATGCTTACCATTAGGGAAGCAAGCTGGAAAATCATTATCTTCAGATTCTCGAAACACTTCAAGTTGCTAGGCATGGTAGTAAAGACTGTAATTCCAGCACTCAGGAGGCAATGGCAGGAATATGCCCAATTCCAAGCCAGCCTGTGAGTCCCTTCCTCAAGAGATCCAGGACAAACAAAAATCTTTCCTAATCTGACATGTCTCTAAATGGGATACAGGCTACAAAGCTTCCAATTGCTGTTACAACGATCCATTGTAAACACAAATAAAGGTGCCCTTTTTCTTGCAAGATCGTTGGTTGACTAGTCAGGAAATACTCTGCTTTTATGTGACTTCAAGCACATGAAAGCAGATGCGGGTTCTTTCACTCAGTTATTCTGTTTTATGATCTGATTTTTTTGGTTTGTTTTATATACAAATATTATATGTAATTAACTACATCTGTAAAGTCAAGCATATCCACTAAATGCTCAGAAGAAACGACAGTAATAGGAATGTGGTTTTCATGACATCCTCAGGTGACTTCCAAGATCTCCTTGTCACAAGCGAGACTGTTACGATGACAAGAACAAACCTCTGGGACTCCGTAACCTCCCCAGACACGGTGTTCTAAAAGGATTTGGCTTGGCTTGCCTCTCCTGATTATGCAACATATCCTAGAAGCAGAAGAACGGTGACACGGACCACTGGGCCGTGGACACTGTTCTCTAGTCCCAATTGTTTCAGCTCCTCATTTACTATTTTGGGTGTTGTTCTGACACAGTAAGATGAAGGTGGGCATAACTCCAGGCAAGAGCCATGAAGAACTGGTTGCCTTTTTTAAAAATCAGGTAAATACAGAAAAGTGCGTATTTAAAACATACTTAATGGACCAGCACATAAGTGCACACATACATACTTGCTGCTGCTGTCTGTCTCTCTCTGAGTTCCAGGCACCTGATACATCTTTATTTGCATAGGTATAGACATGCTAAGCTTTACATAAAAGACATTTCCCTTCATGTGGTGATTAATACCTCACAACTCAAATATCTGAAAACCTAGACAAGTCTTACTTTTAAACATTATTATGACCTCATAATAAACTAGTATTAGCTAACATAAACAGTTATTCCTGAACTGTCCAAGTTTGAAATTATATATCCAACAACACTATGCAAACAAAAATAGAGTTCATATTTAAACTGCTCTGATGTGTCCTTTTGTAGATTTCATATCATGGGTGTGGTAGTAAGAAGGTAACTGGGCCCCAAAAGCACATAGGGAGTGGCAATATTAAGAGGTATGGCCTTGTTGGAGGAAGTGTGTCACTGAGAAAGTGGGCTTGGGGGTCTCCTATACTCAAGCTATGCCCAGTGTGGTCATAGACCCCTTCTGTTGCCTGTGGATCAAGATGTAGGATTCTCAGCTCCTTCTCCAGCTCCTTCTCTCAGTCTGCCTACATGCCGTCATGTCTCACCATGATGAAAATGGATTGAACCCCTGGAACTGTAAGTTGCCCCCAGTTGAATGTTTTCCTTTCTAAAAGTTGCTATGGTCACAGTGTCTCTTCACAGTGATAGAAACTCTCCTTAAGACAATGGGGAACTAGTGATACCACAAAGCAGCATTACATGAGAAAACAGAGTTTGACTACATGTTCAATAAGAAAAAAAAAAAAGTTTGTGAATTTTTGTTTGAAACAAAATCAAGAAAACATATTTTGCCAACTGCCTACCAAAAAATACTGGGGGATAGATAGTCCCTCAACATTATAGTGATTCTTCTGTTTCAAAACTTACCATGATAAATAAACCATATGTCTCCACTGGGATTGGCAAGTTCTCTTGTCAATCTTCTTGGTTCTCTATTAGTTCTAAGATGCTCAAGTGTATCTTATGATCTCAAAGGAAACCAACACTACAGATGGCTATCTCTATTCAGTTTGCACATTCCCATCCATCAAGTCATTCAGCCTAAGGAACAAGCTGCCATAAGAAGCAATTACAGAGAAGACCTCAAAAACAAACAAAAAAAAAATCAATAAGCACATAAACACTTGTTGTCTAGTCAGCCTCCAAAACATAGGATACCTAAACCAAACTCTGAAATTACCCTAGGAATGGCAGTCCAGCTAGTGAAAACAATGGAGGCAAAGATACCAGTATAGTCAGTACCAAAATCAGACTCACCCTAAAGTCCAAGATGTACACAAACCAACTTCCATGATCATATAACTGCCTTTTATGACTCTGTTTCAGATGACTGATGTCTAAGACAGACTGAGAGTATGTCAATCATGTGCTGTGGAATAATCCTTTTGTACACTGTGAACATGTATTACTCCCATTGATTAATAACAAAGCTGACTGGCCTACAGAAAGGCAGGATAAAATTAGGTGGGACAGTCAAACTGAGGATGCTGGGATGAAGAAAGGTGGATTCAGGGGAGAAACCAGAAGTCACAGAGGGAGCAAGACATGCTGAAGGACAGGTAAAGCCATGAGCCACATCCAGTGCAAGAGTGTAAAATAATAGAAATGGGTTAATTTAAGTTGTAAGAGCTAGTTAGTAATAAGCCTGAGCTATTGACCAAGCATTTATAAGTCATATTCAGCCTCTGAGTAGATTATTTGGGACCAAGCATCCAGGATAGGAAAACTGCCTACAATCATGTTCAGCACAGCCCTGGTGTCTAGCAATAGAAGCTGTCACAGCTAAAGACTATTTAGAACTAATATGAGTAAAATGTTTAATTTTTTCCATGCTCTTTTTAAGCTATTGTCTTTTAATTAATTACCTTAACAGAAAATTAAAGATCTTCTGAATCAAAGAGATCCTTTGTAATCTATATTTTAAACAAGCTTTCATTTTCATTATTATAAATGGATATCTAACTGTGATAACCAAATTCAGCTCCAAAGTCAGGAAGATCAAGTCATCAATTTAGAGCACATGGCTCTGAAATGAGACTAGACAAGTCTTGTCTCACTTCAGGTCAGAAACGGCCCACCCCTTAGTCCCCTCATCTGAATCATCTTACCATTTCTACCAATCTTTCCTAAAATTGCAACCAGAATCACCAAAGTAGAGCAGCTACAGGAGAAAAAGATTCTTAGCACCAGTATTAATGTAAACACAATAGTAACAATATGCCAATAAAAGTCAACAAAGAGCATATACACTGCTATATAACAAGCACAAATGTAGTTGAAGATTTCCTAGTACTAACTGCCTGGACCTGGTGACATACACCTTTAATCCAATCACTCAGGAGGCAGAGACAGGCAGATCTCTGAGTTCAAGGCTAGCCTTGTCTAGCCTAGTCTACAGCTTGAGTTCCAGAATAGCAAGGGCTACACAGAGATACTTCTTAAAAAATCATTTAGGCTGGAGAGAGGGCTGCATGAATCAAAGCACTTGCCACACAGTGTAAGGACATGAATGTGAAGGCTGAGAACCCATGTAAAATCTAGATACATAGTATCAATGTCTGTAATTCCTGCACTCCTATGGGGAGATAAGAGGCAAAGAAAAGGAAAATTTGAGAAGCCCATGGGTAAGTGTGGCATTTATAGTAGAAATCAACAGAGACCAAATAAGGCAAAAACATAAAGACTGACAACCAAATGTGTGTGCTGGCATCTGGCCACCTATATTCACACAAAACAACTGCATGCACGCACATGCGCACACACACACACAATATATATATATATATATATATATATATATATATATATATATATATATAAACATATATCACATACCCATAAAAATTTCAAAGGGCAACATTTTAATTCATTTTATTTAACTTACTATAGCCAAAATTTTATTCCCACATGAAAACAATACAAAATGATATTTTTAATATTTTTTTACATTACACCTCTGAACTCTAGTGCATTAACACCTCAAAAGCATGTCAACTTGGGCCAGCCACATTTCACTGCTGAAGAGCCACATGTAGCCAGCAGCTCCCAAATTACATAGTACAACCTTAGTCTGCTGGGTGCTAGTCTAAATGCTTTAAATGCATTGATTCATTTAATCCCTATAAGGGAAATACTACTACGATTGTCATTTTACAAATGAAAAACCAAAACAGAGATACATAATTACAATATGGTTGATACTAGAGCCAAAAGTCAAAACTTGGCCATCTGGCTACAACTATTGTGCTATTATTTATTAAGGATCTACTGTGTGTGAGACAGAGATGGAGGTCCCTGACAAAATGGACTATCTCTTCCTTGAAACAAACAGAAATATTTATATTCCAACTTAATAGACACACTGAAGTGGGGATATCATACCCTTACAAAGTAATAGCAGGTCCTACACTAAAGGAATATGCAGATTAGTAAGAGAACAGACAACCATTACACACTGACTAGATTACTAGACACAATGAACCAAAACAAAATGCAAAAGTAGCATGGAGATTTACAAAACAGTCTCAATCCATTAGAACTAAAGGCTCTTCATGAAAGAGACAACATTTAAAATGGGCTTTCAAGGCGGGAAGTGTAGCTAAGAAGTAGAGTCCAGCCCAATAAGCATGTGGGCCTGGGCTTAGCACAACAACACTAAAGACAAAAAGAGACAGGATCTTCCAAGAGCAGAGGTGAGGATGCAGAAGAGAGCAGCAGAACACTGTGCTGAAGGAGTGGCTAAGCAGAGTACTATGGCCAGAGTCTCAGACTGGAGGGCACACTCAAAACAGACGCAGTAGTAAAGTCACCCAAGGGCCACAGCATGCAATACTCATATTCTACACAAAGCTTGTGGAAAACAGCAGCATCAACAAAGGGGCATTTTATATACAGTAAGTCTAGCAGCAAAGGGCAGGATGAACAGCAGTAAATAGTTTACGCAGTAAAGGCTGGAAAGGGTACTGCCAGAGTCCAGGCTAGGCAGATGTAAAAATCACCTCAATCTGCATTCTACAGCTATGTCAAGGATAAGCATTTCAACTTTGCATACAACATAACGCTCTGGTTTGCCATATTTGAGTAGATGGGGGTTTTATCCTTTCTTTTAACCTGAACTTCCCACTGTCTTCATGATTCCAACATCAAGATATGTACTATCAGCTTTGTATCTGGATTTTACTTTGAAGGACTCCTTTCTATCAACTGAATCATTATTAGTGCAAAGAGAATGACAGAGGGACATTATCTTTTAAGTAAGACAGAATTATGCTGTATCTCACATGTCAACCCAAAGACAGATGTAGAATCTCAAGTTCTTATATCTAAACTGGATGAATAATGCTCTATAATAATTAATAGGGGCATCTAAAATGTATTATAGGAACAGGTAAAAAAAATTTCCTATTGCCTCCTGACTTCTAAGCTTTATTTATTATTTTTCATGGTTAATTAAAATATACCTCAACTTTAAGCAAATATTTTCCCTTTCCCCCCTTTTAATTACCTTAATGGTAGTAGAGCTACATAAATTTTGCCCAGGGTTAAAGATGGAGTGGAGCCGACTCCCTAGCTTGAGACAGTGTTCTGGCCAAGTATAAGCAGAACACAGTTATCCCTTGTGTTTGAACAATACTCAGCCGCCTCCAGTAAGACCTCCTTGTACCCAATGGTGACTCTGATTAACACTCAGGCCTGATTTCTCTGAGTCTGCCACATGACCACCCTGAGTTTAAGGAAATGACCTGCATCAAAGGAACTCAGATGTCCAGTCTTCAGGGGAGAATGGGAACACTGGTGCTACCCCAGTAATGAAATGGTGACTTGAACAGGCTTCTTTTGAGTCATCTCTTCTAAGGAAACTGTCATGTCTTTCTGTTGTTTTCCATATAGAAAGTATACATCCACCATGAGCATGCAGAAAAGCCAAGGGAAAACAAACATGCAAAATAACACAAGGACTAAGTGATTATAAGTATAAACTAAAAATTCTCAGAGTTAATAGAAGCTAAAACATAAAACTAATGAATCTCAAGGCCAAATACAGAACAAGACGCATGACATTCAGTCCCAGGTAACATGAGCGCACAGCCTCTTTTTCCTTAAGTGGCTCTACTCTAAACTCCTAGATTCAAGCATGTAGCTTCACATGTGTGGTCTAAAGATGCTCATAGCACTTTCCTTATCCTATAATTAAATCTCGTAATAAAAGCATAGTGCTCTGAAGAGTGAATTCGGGGCAGCTGGTAAGCTTCACTGGAAATGATCTCATCTGCTAACCATCCAGGACTCCCCAAAGTTTGGAAGTGTTCTTGTGTCACTTGCCACTAACAAGGAAATGAGAGGGTAGGGGGCACCTTCCCATTTAGGGAAATTTTACTGCATTCTAGGTCAGTATTTCACCTTAGACACAAATACACATAGACATAACACTCTGATCCCAAGCTGAAAATTATAACCACTGCCACCTACTTAGGTAACCATTTGTATAAACATCAAGTAAACTGGTGGGTGTTGGTGTAGCAAGGACTAAAAGAACAAGATTCCATTACCTGAGACATTCATGCCTTTCTCTCTACACAAAATAATGTCTAGCCATCTCTTAAGGCAATTGGCTATCATATGAATTGAACTTCCAAAAACCTAGAGGCAATAATCTAGATAATGACAATTTCAAGTATGGCAGAAAAGAAGCCTACCTCGATAATGTCACAAACTATCTCTCGTTGTGTTACAAATATCTGGAGAACACCAGGGCCTGAATGAGAAACCTCTCAACTTCAAATACCCAGCACAGCCTATTTCAATTCTGGATTCTCACTTCTTCACCCAAAAGCTCAGATGAGTGAATCACAGACTCAAGAGCACTGAAAAAAAGATAAACTGAGTCATGTTGATGGACACCAGGCATGCTAAAAGTGTTTCACAAAAACTCACAACACTCTCCTCCCAGAGAGCAGATCATTGTGTTTCAGACAAACCAGAAAGAACTGGTCAAAAACTGGGATTAGGGCCTGGATTTATAAATTCTGTTCCTATACTGGCAGGGCAATTTACTCAATAGGCATCTGACTTCTCATTGGATGCCAAACATTGTTTGTGGCATCTGACATATATTGTCTTCAATTTCTATCATCACAAAATTTGATTTGTTTTTATTTTTTTATAGTCAAGAACCAAAATCAAAATCCCCCCCCAAAAAAGCAATAGTGAGTAACACCCATATTTTGGACCCCAATGATAATTTACTTGCCTCACTGTTTCGATGATTCATATTCACTGTTTGTGCTGTTAGTCTGATGCCAACCTAAAATAAATGTCACAGAGAATGGAAGATTGGGTAGGAGGCTGGAAAAGGTCCAACATTAATACAATGTGCAATCACCAGCAGAAATGGCAAATAGGCAACTCTTTAAAAGAGTTAAAACCCAGAAAGGAGGGAGAGGAAGAAGACACACTGTGGAAGTCTAGAGAGAACACCAAGGTAGGGAGGTCAGAGTGCTGGGTGAGCCTGGGTGACACTTCAGTCACAGGAAGGGAGTGTCTGGCGCCTACACTCTAAAGCACCAAAGAAGTTCAGACTTGATGGGCTAGTTTTTTAAAACAATACTTCCTTCCTTCCTTTCTGCCTTCCTTCCTTCCTCCTTCCTTCCTACCTTTCTTTCTTCCATCCTTTCTCCCTCTCTTCCTTTCCCTTTCTTCTTTCTTGCTTGTACAAGTGTATGTGCATGTATGACTGTGTACCTTCATGGTCAAAGAACTACTTGCTGGAGGCAAGTTCTTCCCTCCCACCTTGAGGGTCCCAAGAATCAAAGGTCACCAAGCTTGGTAGCAGGAGACTTTATTCACTGAGCCATCTTGATGGTCCAAGACACTGCCTCTTGAGTTTCAAATGACTATGGTACATGCTCCTGTAGTCAATGTCTAAGGCACTTGCCCAAGAGTACAGTGTGTAAACAATATGGAGGATGGTGGAGCAAGTTAAAAGCAACAGGTACGTGAACTTAGAAAATTGCATTAAGACTAAAGAGCATCCAGGAATCCCAAGGCAAAGTGTGTACAGTACTATCAGTTCTGCAACCGGTTATGGCATATGTCTTTTACCTACATCTCCACTTCTCAATAGAAATTATAATTTAAAAATGTAACTCTTGGTACAATGTTAGGTATTACCACTATATTGCATGAAATATGATTTGGCAGTCTAAATACAAACATAGACCAAATCCAACATATGAAATGGCCTACACACTGTTTTTACACTTGTAAGGATGATTTTTGCAATCTCATCTTTGAAAATTATTCAATATGTATTTCTTTCATTTATTAATCATTTCTGTTCTTAAAATTTCACCCAGAGGTAGAATGAATGAAAAAATTATATACATCCATCTGTCCTACATGTAAAAGTTTAGCAACTTTTCAGAATTAACTACATACTGACAACTGCCTTGCCAAAGTAACTAAAAGACAACTCTCTAGCCAGAGGCTCCCAACTATGACCTGTGAATAGCTCACTCCAAAAAGCGAGCAAGAGATGTGCAGACACTATTAGGAGAGCCCTAACGCATAAAGATACAGAGATAATGGAGTGAGCTGATGCTGCCCACCTCTACAAGAAGAGACTTAGAAATGGGGCCAAGCACTACAATCAAGCATTACATTCGGTTTAAATCATAATGATGTCCACTATCTTCATGGAGCCCAAAGTAAACTTAAAAAGGAGTGAGGGACTGGGAATTTATACTTCAGAGGCATTAAGGATATAATTTCCAAATACTAACTTCTAGAAAATTATGTGCAGTATCTGACCACTCCTCAAATATTCACAGTCCATTTTTGTATTTCCTACTTTTGATTACAATGATACCAGTAGTAATTATCAAGTATTACACCTCCCTCTATTATAGTATGACAGGCTCTATACTTTTAATATTGTCTTATTTTACCATTAAAAAACATAAAATAAGCCTAAATTTCACTGTAAGATGAAGACACTAAGGGACTTCTACACTATCATGGGCCAGTTATTCAATCTCAAGGAAATCTAAACACCAAAGTTCATTCTTCTAAACTCCCAGTGGTGTTTAAAGTAGGGCCAGTTCAGCAATTTTGAGACAAGTAGGTGGATTGCCACTATACAACCTTTAAGGAAAACCTTTTTAAAAGTGATAGACAGAAGGATAGCAACCTTGAAACTGCCTGAAGTTTATTTGAGGACTGATTCTCAAATCAAGAAACATTTTGAAAATACCAATGTTGTCATTTGTTCAAACATGCTGGGCACAATAAAGCAAATATTCATCAAAATTTAAGAAAAAAACCTACTAGGTGGCAGATAAGAAAGAAAAAGACTTAAATAGTATTTTGTAAACAGAGACATCCTAACTAAAACTATTCTAATTCAGAAATGAAATAGGCTCGTGTCTGTATGTAATATTATAAACTGAGCATTCTAATACCATTACTATTCTGCAAATGTAAACATACATAGTTTTTCTGTTTATTTCTGATGCTGGGAATACAAGCCAGGACCTTATAAATGGTAAGCACACACTATACTCAGCATATATTTACTTCAAACCATGAAAAATTATAGAAACTCTAAAGTATGAATTTGACTTAGTGCTTATGACATGTCCCTTTCAAATTACTGTAACTCATAGTTTAAGGAATTTTAAAAATGATTTTGTTTTATAAATCTGTGTCTCCCTCCAACACAATCACCAAAACCATATCAGCCCTCTACTCAGTTACCAGATGGATTTTCCCCATAGTGGGAAGTTGAGCTAAGTTTCCTTAGAACCAACTAAGTGTTTTCTTTTGTTTACAAGAGGCACACTAGTTTACAAAGAAGCAAGCTCTCAGTACTCAATAATTTCTGCTCAGTGATTTGCCTAGCATAACTTCTCCTCTGTAACAATAAGGAGTGTGTGTGCCAAACACTGTATATACAACAGCTCTCTGGTGGCATGTGACAACCGCCTATCACACCAAGCACCGTAACAGGAGACTAACGCACGACAACCTTGAGTCTGTGTATTCAGGACTGTCCTGGGCAACATACCAAGACCCTGACTCAAAAATAAACAAAAGCAAACAAAAATTAGACTTGAAAATTTTCACTTGTGGCAAGCAATCAACTTAAACTCGGGAAACAATCTGACCGTCTTGGTTTCCAAAGCTACTGTCACATCTGATGCACAGAGAGCTCATGGAGGAAGGGAGAGAACATTCAAGAAGAATCAAGCTTTGCCCAGTAAGAACGTTCACTGGCTTCTTCAAAAGGTATGTTTCCCCTCTCCAAGGAAGTGATGTTAAAAATCTCATTCAAATCTCTAAAACAAGTCCTACCAAATTAAATTAGAACTGTGACCTTATAAGATAGCCACAGATAACTCAAATTAATCTTAGTTTGTAGAATAGATTAATGTGTGCATTTTACAGCTCTTTGTATAGATTATACATATATCCATTAATCAGTAGTTAAAAGCCTAAGAATTCCTGGAACTTATAATAAAACCCAATGATTGTGAGTAATAAAAACTACTGAGAATTCTTGTCAATCAATACCAAATACAGGCTGGGACTACTACTATGGAAGAGATTCAGATCAAGTGGCAATGAGGGAGACTACACTAGGTATTGCTCCTCTGAGGTGTCAAGCGAAGTTTATTCCTGCTTTCCTTGTTGTGTTTTTTAAATATCTATAAACATGTTGTCAGTTTGACACATGCACAAGTATTAAATCTAATACAAAAACTTAAGAACTTGACCCGTGATTTTCAGAGATCCTTTCTCCTGTGGCTCCTGGCGTCGCTTGCTTGCCTGCATGCTATCACTCCAAAGGCCACATACATGATCCTTTCCAGTACAAACTACTACAAGAAAATAAGGAGGTGCAAACACACTTGCCTGTCCTCAGTCCCCTCAGAGCCACACTCTGCCTGACTGTTATCTCTAGATGAGCAACCGTGCTCTGAGACACTTTCATATTCTCAATGCTCAGGCAAGAGTGCTGACTGAGAGGCCCTGAGGCACCTCAAACCCACGCTGTCACTTCTAGTCACCACTCAGCCCAGCTAATGCCATGCCTGTCGTGACAAGCATCAGCCACCTTAAGGCACCACACCTTTGCCTCGACAAAACATATTTCTGAAAAGGTATGAGCAGAGGGAACCTGTTCCAAGGGTTGCCGGGGAAAGCCAGCCTTGTCTATAAACAGGAGAGAGACAGTGAAAAAGCATCCCAAGCCAAAAATACGCAATGACTGTGAGCCCAGGGTGCTAATAACTGTTCTACTTCCTGTGCATGGGCAGGCTGGGGAAGGGGGCTGTGACATGGTAAGATACAGTCTGACCACGCTAACATGGGTTCAGTTGTCAGCCTAAACTTGCCATCTGGTGTTACAATATAGCAGATCACACCCCAGATGTGTTTCTTCAAACAAATCACTTTTTTTTTTCCTTATCCACCCCCCTTTTTTCCCCTTAAAGACAGACATGCCTGCCAAAGATACAAATCAGCTGAAGTTTACTTCAAACTAAAAACTCTTGTTAACTTAGTCAGATAAGTAGGTGTATCATTTCACACACCCATACCCTCAAACGACCACTTTTCTAAAGTGGCACCTAGAGATGCTGAGCAGAAAATCATCTGTTTACTCCTTGTCGACCCTAAAAGTCGAGGTTATCCTTGGCCATCTGAAAGCCTTTTCATCTGAAAAACATGAAATGTGTTGCAGGGGAGGGAGCTCTGAAATCCCTGTCCTCTGCATCCCATTCCACAACTGGGCTGGGGATGGCTATGCACTGCGGTCATTTGCACCTCATTACACAGGGCTGGAGCTTTGAGAAAGCTGATATTCCCTCTAAATTCTTACAGATGCTTCGACTTCACCAGTTCATGACTGCACTACTAGGAAAGACTTCCTGCCTCTAAACTGCTTGCTGGCATGAATGCTGAATTTCAAAATCCCTGAAAAAAGCAAACCTTTGTGGTGTTCTCTTAACTTTCTTCCAGGGGGAGGGGAGGGTCACCAAAACCAAACCGAGCAAAGACTTTCTCTCCCATGGAGTGAGACCGAATCTCTCAGGATCATTCCCTCCTAACTGCCGACTGTTCATCTGGGTTTGGAATCCATCTCACAAAAATGTTCATTAGCAGAAAGTTATTTGTGAAAGCTGTTTGTTCATCGTAAATCATGACCATGACATGCTTAGCAAGTTGTGGAAGTAAGTCCACCACAATACAGCCTTTCACCTGAGCATACAGATGTATTCCCTTTTATTTCATTTATGCCATTAGAAAAACACTTTGGGACACAGAAAAGGGACACTCTCTAAGCCACTACCTCTCTTTATTTAATGGCTCCAGGGCTGTTTTCAAAGTTCAGGGCAGGTGACACTGGCCTGTTCTTAATCTTCACTGCTTTAGCAACGCTAAGGCAAATGACGAGGGACACAAATCCCCTGATGGAAGCGAATACATTCCAAACTCCCCGACCCACTCAAAGCAGTAATCCCCTGCAGCTGGATCTTACTTACCACCATACACAGCTAATACATTTTTTAAAAGCTAGTCACTGGTGACAAATGTAAACTGGACAGAACAGTTCCCCCTTCTCTCTGGCTCTTTCCCTCACCCCTCAATCTACCCCCATAACCCAGAGACTCGCTGTCCTGTGATGGATAGGACCTGCCTTTTAGAACCACCAAGCCCGTGGAGGACAGCTCTGCTTTAAGTGACTAGAAGGTTTTAAAAGCATCCTCAGCTGTCAGACTGTAACAGAAACAACAAAAATGTCATCCTTAACACAAACATTTCACAACTGAGAAAATCCTGGAAGTTGAGATTATCACTGCCATACTGGATGCACTATTTATTTAGCTATCACATGTAGGCAAACTGTTCTGGCACACAGGCTGCTTGACTGAATTAAGCTGGCTGCCACATTCAAGGGCACAAAAGAATAAATGTAAAAGAAAATTTAAAACTTGAGAATCTTTATAAAATATATGGTTGTTTTTTTGTTTTTTACCCCTTTGCTTTTAAATTTTGGCAGAAATGACTGAAATAAGAGTCAAAAGTAGCCCTTTTATTAGGCATGGATATTTCACCATGGCAAATCAAGTAACCCATGGGAACAATAGCTCTGTACTGAATGAAATCTAAAAAAAAAAAAAAAAAAAAAAAGGACAACAAACTATGTACAGTGTAGAGATGGACAAAAGGAGAGCTGGACGTATACATTGAGCTACCTGGATTATGAAATCAACTAGAATCATTATGTATACAATGTCACTGTGATGCAGACATAAGCTAGCTTCCTCCCCCGATACAGAGAAACCAAGGGTTAATGGAAGTGACTTCTTTGGGCTCATTCTGTTCCCAGATAACTGACACTAAGGCTATGGCCTCACTAACATTACCAATTAGAGTTAGAGCTAGCTACCACAACATCGACTGCAACACTCAGACCATACCAGGTTTAATTACTGCAAAGTTACAACTGGAGAGTTGAACATCATTTTATAACCACTCTCCAGATTCTTACTTGAGTTCAGTCCTGCATGATACCCAAGTAATTGAGGCCCTGAACGGCACCACAGTTAATAATGTGTGACTAGCAGAAACATACGAAGCGACAAGTAGGTCTCTGTGAATTAAATTCACATCTAATTATGTGACCTTTAGTGTCCTCCTACCCTTCCTGAGAGCAGCCTAGTGACCAGCCTTAGCAGGACCCAGGTAATAATAGGGTGGGAGAAAGGAGAACATTACACAGATGACTTGAGAGTGAAGAACCCTGAAAGAGTCCAACTCTAAATTCCTTCCTTGCTTCTTCCCATTGTCATATTTTCGGAATTCAGAGAATTCAGTCAACATACAAGCATTTCAACCATAAGTACTGTTGCTCACATGACTCCGATGCCTGGGGACTAATCCTAAAATGAGGTGTGTGTAAGGAAGTCAGGAATGTCAGTGAAGGGACAAGGAGAGAGAGAGAGGGAACAGTGGGCTCAGGTATACAGAAGAGGACTCTGTGGTAACTGCAAATACAGGAAGCAGGCTGTATTTCCAAAGAGTCCATTAAGAGTACAGGAATACTAAGCCAAGAAGAAGAGGAGTTGATAATAGGAGAGTTGGAACGCTGGTCTGACGGTATAATCTTGTTTGTTCTTGGTGTGTGTGCTGGGTAGCATACAGGTGTTTGCGTGCAGGCCTATATGTGCACTTGTAGTGGCCAGAAATCAATGTGGGTTGGTTCAACTCTATCCCTCACCACCTTTCTCTTCTTGTTTTGAAACAAGGTCTTTTTAACTAGGCTGTTCCAACTAGATTTGCTGGTCAGCAAGCCCTCATGGTCCATCTGTCCATCTGCCTCCTCCCCCTGCAGAGTCATACCCAGACCCTCATGCACGTACCTCAAGCACCTGACTCCCTGAGACATCTTTCCCAACCCCCGAATCACTCCGTATTGCAAAGTTACTAAACCAAAAATATTTATTAAGGCATGTATTTTTTCTTCATGTAACAGTCAAGATGTCAGTGCTTTGAAGCATTGTATGTCCATTATAAACCACGAGCAGTATTTCTACTTCCTACTACAAATGATCTCAAGCCTAAATTCCAATGTCTACAATGATGTGTTTATGCCGTAAAGTTGTCAGAAAGCTAGGAGAAATGTAAAAAGTTAAGCCTCAGAGGAAAAAATTGAATTATAACCAGAAGTCTGCATGTTACTTATTTGTGATAAGAACTGGAGTTGCTTAGCCAAATCTTTTAATAATACAATCTATAACTGTACTCAACAAGCATCACTGAAACAAATAAACCTGTAGCTAATCCAGTGAGAAATATTGATCACAGTTTATAGGAAACCCACAATAAACAACATATCCCATTTATCTGAACTTCCAGGAACCCACTCAGATTGGTTAGAAAACCTTAACTGAAAAGACTTAGTCTTGAGCAAGGCCACTCCTTTCAGGGGTGGGCATCGCAAAAGAACACTGTCTCTTTAAGTTGAAAGACCTGCTGCAGTTAGGTAGTACTAAGCCAAGAAAAAGTTGTGAAGTTTAACTCTCAGGAGCAAACGTTTTCCACTTGTGAAGAAAACCCTGGTGAAAGACAGACGACTACATCCCACCAGTGAAAACAGTTTTCAGTCAGTGACAGCCTTGCCCACAGAGAGAGGGAGAAAAAAGTGTCATAGACTCACTTTATTAAACCATACGCTCATTGCCCTGTGAAGAAAGCAGGGTCACTAATTAGTTCACTCTGTGAAAGAAGCCCTTCCTGATCCCGTTGACTTTTGTCCTCCTGGTTAGCCCCAGCTATTTCTGTCATGCAACTTGAAAATCACTGGAGGGAGGAAGATCGCCATAACAACCGCTGAAATGATCTTGTGGAATGTGTCTAGTGGCACTGCAGTAACCTGAATATGTGCTCCAGATGTGTCGGCTGTCAGGGAGAAAGTAAACACATCTGATGGACAGCGGAGGACTAGATGGCCTCCAAGCGACTCCAGAGGCTGGGGGAGGGCCGCGGCAGAGGCAGGAGGGGCAGTGAGTCCCCAGCTGCAGAGGACTCCGGACCCACCCGGCCTCCAGGACTGAGTGCAACGGTTCCTCCTCCCAGCACCTCCTGAGTGGCCTCTGCGAATTTCCGTCTGGCATGGACTTGTGAGCATTTGGGAGCAAACTAAAACATGAGTGCTGAGAGGAAGGGGGAGGGGAGACCGACCGGCTCAGAACGCCTTCTGTCTTAAATATTAATGGCAACATGTTTCTGAAGCGTTCTATCTTGGGGCTGGGGAGCTGTCTCCCAGCCTGCTCTCCCTCCATCAAGTGAATAGTTTTGTTTCTTTGCCCTGAATGTGTAGCTAAGCACCCTTTTATTAGGTGACTGAGCGATCACATTCCTGATCTCAAATGTTCTTTTTTTTGATGGTGGTGTGTGGTTCCATAGACTTTCACAAGTTGGACAAGTCAGTTGATTCCTTAACTCAAAACACTTATAAAAAAATATTTTTCTAATAGAACACATAGAAATGGCTAGAAAACTACATGGGCCCCAAATCCATTTTCACCTTAGTTTTCTGTTCTCTGGTATAGCTGTGAAAAGAACAATTTAGATCTGTGCCCAGTGTTAACATTCACAAGTAAAACAGAAATTCTGGAAACATCTAGCACACAGTAGGCACTTGCTAAACACTCACTGAGTCAAATTAAATTTTAATGTACAAAATTTGACAAAATGTACTTAGGTTCTACATACAACCAGTAGCAGGGCTTATTTATTTTAAAAAATAAGGAATCAAGTTTAAAAACACTGAAGAAAAATAAACGGAAAGCTTATTTCCCCAGAGTAACAAAAAACACCTCATTAAAGAAAGTAGGAAGCCACCATATCCTCACTGTGGCGCACAAGCCCCCCCTGTGCCTAAATATGTATAAAGTGCCCACTACTGTCTCCCCACGAAGGCTTGCATCTGTGACTGTACAAGACTATAGAAGTCGCCGTGGAAATTTAGACTATTTCAAAAGCTTTTCAATCACTATAGTCCAGATTTTTCTTTTAGGTCCCGTGCAATTTTGTTTCAATAAAAACCATAATGGTTTCCTAACATGGTTTAGACAAAGAACATAACTGCTCTGGAATATAATTATCTCTATAATATACACAGTTATGATATACAACTGTTTATTTAATGTTTAAAGTGTAAGTTGCCTAAGCTTAACATTCACTAGGGCCCGTAAACTATCATCTCAGCCAGGGGCAGGCAGCGTTCACCTAGTCCTCTCATCTAGGTGACGGCCAGCTTACACATCTCCTTTCCATGTGACACATCTAAGGACATGTTTCTTCTCTGATAAACCTCACGTGCTGACTTAGATCTGAAAGTACATCTCCCAGGGGTGGGGAGAGATTATTACTTGAGAGCAGTAAATGGGACAAATCTTCAACTCACTCCTCACTATGGTCTTCACAACTGTCGCCTGGCAGAGGCGGATGCTGAGGATGCTGGGGCTGAACACTGGGCATGAAGACCTAGGCAAAAGAGCAGCAAAAGTGAAGGGCACTGCTTCGGCCTTCTAGAAACCGGCCACGCTGGCAGCCGGCAGAAAGCAGCCCGTAAGAGACTCAAGGTCACAGAAAAAGATTCCCCCTCTAAAGAAGAGTTGTCCTTTCCTTGTAAGAGGACCTGACAACCTAAAATAATCCTTGCCAAAGTCCAATTCATAAACACTTGCTGGCAACCTCTAAAAACCAGAAATCATCTGGAGATTTGCAATATGCAGAGCACACTTTATTATTATTATAGTCCAATCTAGCCCCTTCTCTACACCAAATTTAAAAACTTCATAAAGGGCTGTCAAATTTTTCAAATAAAAAAGCCAAATATTTAAAAGCCTTTATGAGCCAAAATTACAAATGCGTGCATTTGTAAAATGGAGTGCCAGATGTCTAAAGGATGGATGCACTTCCGTGACCGTTCTCACGTCCCTTGATCTTAGTATTTAACCAGCAACGACTGAGCTTGTGTATGCTCAAAGGACTGAGACTGTTCAGACTCACTTCTGTAGCATTTCTTAGCCTTCTCAAGGTTTTCAAATTGAACTTGTAATTTTTTTCTTTTAAAAAATGGTATTATGATTTGAATGTGGAAAGCCCCTTGGTGCTGGACGGTGGTGGCATACGCCTTTAAATCCCAGCACTCGGGAGGGAGAGCCAGGCGGATCTCTGTGAGTTCGAGGCCAACCTGGGCTATGGAGTGAGTTCCAGGAAAGGCGCAAAGCTACACAGAGAAAGCCTGTCTCAAAAAAAGAAAGAAAGAAAAGAAAAGCCCCATGGCTTATGTGTTTTACCACTTAGTCCCTGGCTGGTCTTGCTGTTGGGGGTGGGGTGGGACCTAACAGAAGTGGGTCACCAAGGAGGGTCAAGGGGGAGGATAATAACACAGCCAGTTTCCAATCATGCCCTTTGTTTTCTGGTTTCCCCAGCTGTAAACAAGGGCCACCATGAGCCACTGTGGTCATGGATACAGCTATTCTATCCCCATGCCTGTCCCACCATGAAGGAGTAGGAAACGGGGAGCCAAAACAAACCTTCCTTTCACATGGGTTCTGTCCTGTCTGATGCCACAACAATGAAAAACATAGGTCAGTCAATCATTGGACCTTTTTGTTTACTTATTTTTATTATCTTTAATTATACGTGTGTATGTCTGCAGGTGGATATGTACACAATAGTGCAGGTGCCAGAGGAGGCCAGAAGCATGGGATTCCCTGGAGCTGGAGTTACAGATAGTTGCAAGCCACTTGATGTGTGTGCTGGGGGGAAGGGGGACTGGGGGTCATGTGGCTCACAACTGCCTGTAACTTTAGCTGCAGGGGTCCAATGCCCTCTCAACACACATATGCACATTCTCTCTCTCTCTCTCTCTCTCTCTCTCTCTCTCTCTCTCTCTCACACACACACACACACACACACACACACATACACACACACATATACACATATTAAAAATGAAATAAATAAATCTTTCTTTTTTAAAGGGTCTAAGGAACTAAGCCTATGTAGCACCAATTCCTTTACTAGTCACTATAGCATTACAGACCAGCAAATAACTATTAGTAAGTTAAGGAAGATCAGGAATGTTGAATAATGTGTACATTAAAAATCTAATTTAACCTAACCTTCCCTCCCCTCCCCTCCCTTCCCCTACCCAGGATCTTACTATGAAGGCCTGGCCTGGAGCTCTCTATATAAACGCTGCTGACCTGGTTCTTGGAGGTCACCACCATGCTACCAAGGTAAAAGAAACCATGAAGATAGTAAAGAATTCCAGAGAAAGGCAGACATTTGTAAAGCAGAACACAGAGAGTGGAGCATCTTCTGCCTAGTTTCAGAGGCCGAAAGGATCCCTGGTCAAGAACAGCTGGAGCTGTGGGCTGAGGAGGGACAGGTCAGTAGTGACAAGTGGTACTGCTTAGCATGAATGAGTCCTTCAACTTGCAGCTCCCTAACAAGTAAATAAAGAGCTTTAACACTGGGTCTGCTGTCTATGACTATGTCATCAATTTACACAAAAATCCATGAAGCGCCCAGTCCCATTCATGGCCTTAACTTTATAACAAGTGAGTCAACGATCCATCTCAAACTTTTCACCAAACCAAAGACTCCCTCAAGGAACCTTTGAAAATCTTAAGATAAAGCATAGCACTACTGATTTCTAAGAAAAATATTTTCAGTAATTCCTAAATTTTAAGCATTTTCCATATAGCATTTAAATGGAAGAAGTAAGTAGAAACAGCTGAACAGAGCTTGAGACCTTTAGTCTAAATGACTTCTCCACACAACAAGGAATCAGGCTTGTGGATGGTCATTCATTTACCTAACACTACCCTGCTCTGTATCTGGAGAAGGGAAGACAAATCCACAGCTCCAGCCTTCCCTTGCTCAACCGCCAACTTTTCTTCCTATCTTCAAATGGCAATTGGACCATCCCTTGTGCAGAAAATTCTCTCAAATGCCCTCTGCCTAAAAGTGAACGTCAAGATTTCCAACAAAATCCAAACACCTTCTTGAGGACAATTTCAAACTTCTGTTCCAATAATCATTTTACCACGACTATTAAAAAACAAGCCAATGACCTACTCTGAGTTTGAACTATAATCTTCCTCCTCATCACTGGCTTCAGAGTAGTAATGGTTGACTATATTCCTTTATATTCAGCATGCACAAAGATCACTTTTCTCCTTTGGTTTTCAATGCTGTTCACTTTGCAGGGCCGTCACAGATCCCTGGCATGCTAGAAATCACTGGATGTTTGGCTTCCTTCTGTGGTGGTATTGTATTCCCCAAAATAGTGTGCACTCTAATAAACTTATCTGGGGTCAGAGAATAGAACAGCCACAATATTAAACATAGAGATTAGGCAGTGGTGGCACACGCCTTTAATCCCAGCACTCAGGAGGCAGAGCCAGGTGGATCTCTGAGTTCAAGGCCACATTGGAAACAGCTAGGCTTGGTGACACACACCTTTAATCCCAAGAAGTGAGCCTTTAATCCCAGGGAGTGATGGCACAAAACTGAAAGATATATAAGGCATGGAGACCAGAAACTAGCAGCATTTGGCTGGTTAAGCTTTTAGGCTTTTGAGCAGCAGTTCAGCTGAGATTCATTCGGATGAGGACAGAGAGGCTTCCAGTCTGAGGAAACAGGATCAACTGAGGAACTGGCGAGGTGAGGTAGCTGTGGCTTGTTCTGCTTCTCTGAACTTCCAACATTCACCCCAATAACTGGCCTCAGGTTCAATTTTATTAATAAGACCATTTAAAATTCCTGCTACATCCTCCCATTAGGAATCATTATTCCTGCACATGAAACAAGTGATGTCCCTGGATCCAGGAGGACCACTTCTGATGGACTGACACATGACCACATTCTTTAAAACAAAAATGAAGCAATCTGAGACCAAATTCTGCTAAAAACCTCCACCTGACTGTGATCCCTAAAAAGGACTCCCATCCAGGGCCAGTCCCCAGCTTCCTCACCAGTCATACCTGGCCACACTCTCTCTGCATGACCTGTAATAGCCTGCGTCCACCCCACAAGCACAGCATGTTCCCCTCACGAGGTGACTTCATTTCTCTTTATCCTCTGACTTCAGCTGAAAGGCCCTTCAAAGATATCAACCCTGATCATTTGGTGGTCCCTTCTTAGTAGTGGGAGATTTTGAGAAATCCCAAAGCAGAAACAATAGCAACAATAATAATTCTGATATTGTAAGTATTTAATTTTTACTCTTAGACTACCCTGATAAAAGAATTAAATTTGGAAATACCACTTGTACTTGTTAGAGCTCATTTATTTCAAACATTTCAAAACCAGATCAATACTTCTGAAAACTAGGGTCTCTTTATTCCTTTCCCCACACTGGTTTACAAGGTGTGGCTGCTGCAGAAAACAAAGAGAAAACTATGCAAGTCTTCCAGTCAAACTAAGCCAGACTCTGATGTACCAGCTGCCTGACCTCAGGCAATCCCACTACCTTCCCAGATCTACTCACTCTTCTTAGAAAAATAGTGATGTCTTCCTCAGAGAATTCAGAAGACTTATACCTAGAAGCCAATGTGTGCATTCCTAAGTACCCCAGCTGCCATTTTACAATTTTGTCTGATCATCTACTGATACAGATAACTGCATCCCTATGGAAACTCCTTAAGCATAAAGAAGCTTTGGGAGTTTCCCCCTCACATTAACCCCTACATATTAGTATAGAATCTACCATATAAAACAAGCATTCAAGACATCATTTGAAGGTAAATGGATTAAAATGGAGATGGGGAGATGGTTCAGTTGATAAAGTGTCTTATGCAAGCATCAGATGTGAATTCTGATCCCCAACACCCATGTAAAAAGTTGGGTGTTACCACTGTAATGCCAACCTTGGGGGATGCAGATAGGCTGATCCCCAGAGCTTACTAGCCAATCCAGTCAATCAGTGAGCTCTAGGCTCAGTGAGACTCTACCTCAAAAAATGAGGTACACAGCCAAAGAAGACACTGGACAATGAATGACATTTGGCTTCTGCAGACATGTGCATGATACAATAATAGGCATTCATACAAACAATACACACAGACACACATGAACACTTCATATGGGATGGCTTCTTCACATAGCCTTTTTCAGCTTTGTTTCAACAGATTTTCTGCAATAGGTAGTACATTGTGTTGGTCTACTGTTCTCATGTGAAATTCAATATTCTTTGAGATCCAGTTAAGTCACAGAACACATAGGCACTTTAAAAAAAAAGTCTAGTCCATATGTTTTATTTATACCGGCTTTACACTACTACTTACACAAATTTCATGATATTGAAAGAACCGAGTGTATACAATGGTCAACACTGCCCTTCTACACAAATGGAGAAAAAAAATCATATGGGTGATATGTCAATAAGAATAACTTTATAAACAACAAACATTGCTTGCTTTTTCTATGTTATTAATCAAAATAATCAAAATTGTTTGATACTTTCAGTCTAATTCAGATTCTACTTCAATTTGATGTTTCTGCTAAACATGTTTATAAATGCTTTATAAGTAGTAAATGATTTAACCTCATCCAATAAACCCACAAATTAGGTACTATTATTATTATCTGTAATTCACAAAAGAAACAGGCTCAACTCTATCTGTGTTTATATATTATTAGTACTATTATTTTCATTATTATTATTATTATTATTATTATTATTATTATTATTACTTGCTTAACATCTACCTAGCAGAAACAAGCACGGGCCAGGCACAGCAACAGTATCAGATTTTAACTATGAGATTTACAACTCTTGCCAAGAAACACAGATTTAAGTTAGTGGAAGATTTAGAAGAATTGGTGTCTGAGGTTGTATTGTTTTCTCCAGCTTTACCAGTTTTGAGACTTACTCTAATAGGATAAAGCTTTCAACGCAGGAAGTCTTCAGGAAAATGTAGCACCCACCCCAACCTAGTTAAGAATCCTGGCACTAGAAATCTATTTCACCCCACTCTGCATGCGGCAAGACATAATCACTTTCATCTGGTTATAACACAAGGTGGAGAGTTTAATCTCTAAACTCTACAGGGATTGGTCTTAGCAGCTCTAGAAATTGCCTCTCACACTGTGAACACACCTCACAGCAAGATGACCCTGCTAATGGTTCCCAGATTAGGATTTGGGGGACCAAAGGCACAGATCCCTCCACTCCCTAATGTCTTTTCCTTTGTAGGCCAAGTGTGTGGTCACTCGAGGTATCCTCATGACCCTGCTTTCAGAAACAATTTGTTCTGATTTGAACAAAGAAATCCAGGTCATATTTTAAAGTTGGAAACGAATGTGTATAGGATGTGGATCATCAGTAACACAAAGGTGTCCATGCAGATTCAATAGAGGCTCAAGCAATAATATCTTCATGAATGTAAAATAATCTCAAATTTAACCTTGGTTCTTCAGAAACTTTGACTAAGCTATTTCTTCCAGGAAAAAAAAGAGATCTAGAAAAACCAATTCGAGAATGTAATTTAACGTTTCATTTCTTATGAAGTTAAATTCTGCTCAGTCAATTTCTCCCTGGTTCTAAATGAACTCTCACCAAAGTCGTCAGGAATGAAAATTAAACACTTAGAGTCATGTCTGATGGCTCACACCTCTAATTCCAGCACTAGGGAGGCTGAAGAGGAGGGACTACTTACTGCAGGACTCTGGCCAATGGGGCCATGCATAGCCAGACTGTCTCAGAGCGAGTGAGGTGAGACACAGAGAGAAACAGATTGCTAATCAACTGCTAAGGTGAAATAATTATTAAAGTTGATTATTAGCAAATCCAATAAAATCCAACTGATCATTTTCTTTCCCGTTTTAAACAGGAGAACCAATCTCAAAGGAAAAAGAAAAGGAAAGGAAAGGACAAAGAAACAGATGCAAATGCATCTGGGCTTCTTCAGAAAAGCCCTTTGGACTCTCCACAGAATTCTGATAGCAAGCCACATATATTAACAACTACAACTGGTCAGCTAAAATGCACCTTGTTCAACATATGTTCAGGGTATTTTGGCTCTACCAAAAAAAATTTCATCATACCATAATTTGCCTCCCCCATTATCCATGTTCATAGGACAGAAAATACCGGAGTTAAATTCTAAAATGTTCAGAAGCTTGGAGAATTAACAAAACATTTACAAAATGTTGCTCTTTTTCATATTACTAGAACTAAAAATTAACCCTCAAATAATTTCTCAGTCATATAAAACTAAAACATAATAAAATATAATCTTAGAGGAGTATAATTTCACAGGATGGGAAGGTTCTTGGGGCACTGCTGAGTGTTTCCTATTGACAGGCCAAGGCAAGGCCTGGTAATGGGGGTCCTAAAATGACAGCTGCAGACGAGATAAACAAGACTTCAGAACTGCAGTATCTGATGCATTTCAGAACACAAGGCGCCATGTCCTTGTGCTACAGCATCCACAACTGTTGTTTTCTTACACCGCTGCAAATGGAGACAGCCAGGACATCAGAGCCGCATCTAAGCTGATTCCAGGAAGCCTGATATCCTCATCTCCCTCCCATGATCACCACCTCTACAGCCACACTGCAAGTACATGCAGGTTCTCTATTTAGTCACCTTTGCTCTGTTTTCTGTACCTCTGTTATGACCTACAGTGTAAAGGTACCAACTGTAGAGAGGCACCAGCTCGTGCAGATGCCAAGCCCTACCCAGCTCCATCATGTCTTCTGTGGTTTTCAAGCCTAACAGTCTAGGCTACAAGATGTTTTGTGCACTTAAAGGAGGCCCACATGATAAAAGTTGTATACTGTACACAAGTTTCAGCCTACCACATATTTTTAACCATAACTGTTTTGTTTGGAAATTTTTTTCATGCCCAGGTATCTACTGACAGTTTTATTCTAGCTATCCCTTAACAGGAAAACAGTGCAAATAATACAACTTACAGGCAGGGCACGATTAGTGCACACTTGCAGTCTCAACATTCCAAGGCAGAGGCAGGACAGCTCCACAGTCAAGGCCAAATTGTCCTACACATTGAGTTTCAGGCCAGCTGGGGCTAACAAGGTAAGTAAGACTCTGCCTCCAAATATCAAAATGATGTATGCATAAAACCCAATAACCACAAAATATACCATGGTAAAGGGCTGGTGTATTTACAGATTCTGCAATATATGCTTCAGAATGGATATTATCTTCACCAGCAGATAGTTCATGGCTTCTCTTAGGCAAAATGTTATTTTGGTTATTAAATAAACACTTACAGAATACTTGTCATATGCCAGGTTTATGCTAGGTTTGGTGATTCAAATATAAATAAAACATGACTCCTACCCCAGGGGACAATCTTGATGGCTGAGACAGATACAAAGAAATACAAAAAGGCTATTGTACTGGCCTATGAGTACCACAGATGTGGCTGCCACATATAATTTCTTACAGAATACACATGAAGGAAAACTAGTAATTTTGCCAGTCTGTGGAGGTGAGCTAACACAACTTAGCTCCTACATAAGTCCCTCCTTGTACAAAGGACTAATGCAGAAAAGCCATTGAAATATACAGTTTCTAACACACTGGACTAAATATGGATAATACTGTTATATAAAAGACACCAGGAGCTTAGGGATTCTTTCCCTTAAAGTCAAACAATAATTCTCCAACACTTATATATGGAATATGTACCTGATGACAATCTTATTTGTTTTCAATATTGCTGAGCCAATCAGAACTGGTACCAGTCACTGAGGACTCTGCATCTTTCAATGACAAGTTTAGCTTTTGCTAAACATTAATATAGTAAAAGGTACACCTCATCCCCCCTTTTCTTACCAGCCTTCCTTCTATGTGATACTAAAACACCATCCAAAATACAACTTGGTTTGAACAGTACCCTAGATTAGAAATAAATTCCCTACATCAAATATTAAGCCATGATCTTTAATTAAGTACTTCATTAAATGACAACCTTTCTGAAGGGACTGATCAGGTTTGATTAATCTTATCTGCAGGTTATAAAAGGATCCCAGGTGAGCCTATTTTAAGCATGCATGTACCCTTTATTTCTGGAAACAACCACTTCATTTCTTCTTACAGCCATCATTATATGTCTGTCTCTTAGCATCTAGTCTGTATTTCTCTCTCAATGAGAAGTACAAAGGATGATTAGACAATCCACCCAACTCTATATCCAAGAAAAACATTATCTGTGGTATGCATTTTGAATAGCAAAGGATTTGCAAATTGCTTAGTCAACAAATGTGTTACATACACCTACACACATGCATGCCTACAATCACAGTCCCACCATCAGTCATCAAAAAGTGCTGAGTATTCCCCAGACCTCCTTCCCAATGTCTGTAGGCACAGTCTCAAAATTCTTGTCTCAAACACCATTGCCAATCCATCAATATTGATGAAGATCTGGTCTGTTTTCCATCTTTAATTTAGTCCGCCCTCAGATAAGGAGTACAAAAGAAGTTCCAGAGAAGTCACAAAGATCAAAAAGCTAGTTGGTGACAGTCTTGGTTGGAAAAAACCCAGACCGGGCCTTCTGGTCCATACCACAGTGTCTATCTGGAATGCTTCTCTTACATACCCTAGCCCCTTAGTGTTCCTTGATCTCTCCATGTCTCCATCATTTAACCTCTTACCAATGTCACTGTGGTAGATACCTATGCTCCTAATTACTTTGATTTCAGAGAATGCCAATGTCCCTGGTATTAAATGGGAAATAACTTACTGTCGTTTCAAATCTATGCAGCTAACAACTGCCCACTTAACCTAGCATTCACTCCTAAGCCATTAGCTGACATCCAGAAGCTTTCATACTACTCATCCTATTTTAGAAACAAACACAGAAAAAAAGGTATTTCTTATATTCAGAAGACTGAGGCAGGAGAATCAAGAGTTCTTGGCTAACTTGTGATACATAGACCCTGTCTCAAAAAAAAAAGAGAGAGAGAGAGAGACTGTTTAATATCATGATGACCAATAACTGCTGTCTTTTTCTCTCCAATGGCACATCTGTGACACTCACACAATGAGTAGAATAGTTCTCACCATGTTTTAAACTCAGAAAGGCAAAATTTGAAAATGTTTAAACAATAAACTTAGAAAATGTATACAAAAAGACAAAATACCTCCAAATAAAAAAAAGTCAGTACTTAGATTTACATACAAGATAAGAATGCATTGCAAGAGATGTATTTCCCATATTTATTCGTATAAAGTAGTACTTAATGCATATACTTTCGGGAAATTTGAAAGTTGTTTCACTTTATGCTGATCATTTCAACACATGAACTCATGCTGTAGTTTTTAGAATCTTGTATATTGTGTGCTTGCTGAACTGGTACAAGAATTCTCACTGAACAAACTGGGGCCATATCCCGCAGAATAACTCCTGTAGACTTAAGTATGACATTTCGTACCTCTAAGGACAAGAAACTAGGGATCCTTATGTCTGGCATTAGACAGATACCATGATATGCATTTTCATGTATATTATCTCAAGATACTCCAATATAAATACTATTATACCTATGCTAAAGAAGGAAGGAAAATCAGACAAACGCAAAGGATATCCGAGTCTGAGCAGGAGTTAAAAGGTGGGTATAACTGGAGTGGGTTTAAAAAAATCTTACTGGAATTAAATAGTACTGATGATTCTATAGTCTTGTTAATAAACTAAACCACTACTGACTCTGTACTTTGATGATCCAATTTATGGCATGTGACTATATCTTGATGAAAACTAACTGGATATGTAATCCAGGTGAATGACATTTAGGAAATCCCTGTACCAATTTTCTAACCTTCCTATGACCCTGAACTTATTTCAAAATTAAAGTTTTTTTTAAGACATAACAATGTAGATGTATAACATTATAGTGAGGGAATTACATACTTTAAATTTTAGGGTAAATTCTGTTACATGTTTTTTTAAACCACATGTAAAAACAGATAAAGCAATGTTCTTAAGACTGTACCTCAGCCAGGCGGTGGTGGCGCACGCCTTTAAATCCCAGCACTAGGGAGGCAGAGACAGGCAGATCTCTGTGAGTTCGGGGCCAGCCTGGTCTCCAAAAGGCGCAAAGCTACACAGAGAAACCCTGTCTTGGACAAAAAAAAAAAAAAAAAAGACTGTACCTCTCTCAGTAGTAGAATCAATATTCAAATTTGGATCTTTGTTAGCTCCAAAGGCATAATTCCTTTTATCATAAAGCCAAAAGGCAAGGTGTCCATGTGTCTCTAACAGTACTGAGTGGTCACTTAAAATCATTGAAAAGTTGTTCCCTAATGCCCATGTTTATGTTTCTTCTTCATAAATAAAGCTCTTATCAACTAAATGTGTTTTATTAAACATTCCTATGCTGTATTAAATTCACTAGATAAGACTACAGCTGTGTGTAAGGCAGTGGTTCTCAACCTGTTGGTCATGACCCCCTAAAAACAAGTTATTTACATTACAATTCCTAACAGTAACAAAATTACAGTTCTAAAGCAGCAACAAAAATAATTTCATGGCTAGGGGTCACCACAACATGAGGAACTATATTTAAGAGCTGCATCGTTAGGAAGGTTGAGAAACCTTGGTGGTGTAAAGGAAGACACTAAACAGTGTAGAAGTTAGTTACTTCTGAATTAATGATTTATAAACAAATGGTCTTTCTTGTCCAAGCAGCACTGAACATGTGGAAACTCTACAGTGGTGGTGGTAATTTTTATTGGGAAATTATTTTACCAGCTCAAATGTATATACTTACAGGTTAGCAATTTCTCACAATATTTTAAAATTTTAATTAAAGGCACAAGTTTTAGTGCACTTATAACATGCTAACTTACCAAGCACTGACATATATTATGATAGGCATTTGCATAAATCAGTATATCTGGGTTTGATTTGTTGGCTTATGACTAAATATTTTTAGTATGCCAAGTATATAAACTATCCATATGCCTTTACAAATCAGATTTACTCAAGAATGTTAGAAAGTGGAATTCGGAGTTCCACTTGGGAAGAAGCTTAAAGAAACAGAAACATTTCTTCTTCAGGGAAGGCTGTTGTTAGGTAGAATTCTGGGGAAATCTACTTTAACCAGTAACTTTCAAATTTTCTTAATCACTTAACCGTTCAATGATCCCAAATAGCGGGTCTTACTGACTTCATCTCTGTGTACCAAGCCTCTGTACCAGTCCGTGTCAACAGCAGCAGGTGTCCCCAATCCAGTCATCTGTGACGAACAAAACATCTCTTAAGATTTCCAACTCCCTGTGGAAGACGAAGCATCCCCAGTTCAGCACCCAGCAAGTCTTAGCATCCCCAGCCCCTGGGATTCCACAGTCTACTGGCAAGGCTGCTCCTATTAGCCAGGCTGACATCCAGCTGTCTACAGGACTGCTGGGATCCCACAATTTGAAACTACCCTTCCTCTCATGTAATCTACCAGCTGTGAATTCCGATTTCCTCACTAGACTTGAAATCAAACTTCTCTGCACTGATACCGCAGAAAAGGGCTCACAGAAGCAGACTGGAAAGGTAGAATAAAAGAAAGAAAATAATTGCTGCTATTTGACTTCAGCCAGATAACTTTTTCAATGTACACAATCTTATCTGCTATTAGGAAGAAATCCCTGGGAGTCCAGTTTTCAAAGCTGAAAATTATACTCAGAGTTTCAGCCTCACATGGCAGGGCACAGCATTCTAGCCCAATGCGTCTGTATTACTGGGTACTTCACGACAAAACAAGGCAAGATTTTTAAATGTGGCATGAAACTTAAAGACAGGTATGTCTGAGACAATAATTTCAGACTTTTACTTAGAGGTATCGGGGATGGCTCAGCTGGTAAAGCACTTGACTTGCACACACAATGACCTCAAACTGGGAGGTGTGGTGACGTGGGCTGGTAAGCCCCATCTTGAGGAGAAAGACAGGAACATTTCTGGCTTTTACTGGCCAGCCAGCCTAGCCTAATTGTTTTCTGGCCTCCACATACGTGCACACATACATATTTGTGCACATGTACACATGCACACACAAAGTATTTTATTTTCAACTACAGCAAAAGAATGAAAGGAAACAAACATCACAAGAGAAAACATCGTTAAATCTTAAGCAATTATCAGTAACAGAATCAAAATCTTTTTCTTTATGCAAAGCCCCAATGACCCATTTATTAATAAGAAAAAAAATCACTGACTCGCCATAAAAAATATTTAATTATCACAGACTCTGTGGCCTATTCTTAACCAAGTTCTGCCTGGAATCTCTGGAGGACCACAGAGTACAGTCACCACCCTATTGGTGACATTATTAAGGCGACTCCACATAGTTAATAGGGAGGTTTATTTTGTGGCATAACTTACAAATGAAGGGATAGGTAGGTTGTACAGTCTAGCAAAGGTATGGCACAGTCCGGCTGTGTTCTCTAGAGAACTCTGCTCGATCTACCTCCAGCGTCCAGGGTCTGGGCACCAAGAGCTCCTTCTCCTTTGGATCCTGGGTCTTCAGCGTCCTCTCTCAGCCCCACCTTGTGGGCGTGACCAAAGACTCAATGGGGGTTGGAACTTCCAGGCCAAGGCTGGAATGGCTACCCACTACATCTCCCCCTTTTGTCTAAATAGAAGATTCTAACCTAATACAAGACTATATACAAAGAAATGGTTATCAAATATTGTCCAGGAGTAATGAGGGATAATGACCTAGATAAGATGGAACTACAATCAATGCAAACAATATCAAGCAAGAAACACATACTAAAATACAGGGAAGTCTAGAGTTAGAGTGTGGGTAGGTGGCATGTTACAAAGATCATTCCAAAAGGTATCCTATCCTAAAGAACCTGAGTCTAATACTTAATATATTCGATCTAAGATAATATATATATATATATATATATATATATATATATATATATATATATATATATATAAAACTTAAAAAAACAAAAAAGGCGGACAGGAAAGACAGAGCAGCAGTGAAGGGTAAGGTTTTCATCTCTCAGCTCTTGCTCTGACCTCTTGGCTTATAACTCTGCAATTGGCTCTGTGTTTCTTATTCAACAAGACGGTTACATCTACACCACCCAGCACAGTGCAATGCGAACCACCACAAACCATCACCAGCATTAACTGCCCCCAGTCCTAAGATTTTAATTTCCAGAAGATTAGGGATCAGAGACTAAGACCTGGTGAAGTTCTCTTTCAGCAGGCATGCCCAAAAAACACGTGTTTTCATACATGCTGGTGCACATAACATGTTTACTGCTCTAGTCAAAAGCATGTCCAAGACAGGATTTCTAAATTAAGCTATGAAACTCTCCTTGGAGCATTTTCATGGCATAAACATCAAATTATTATCCACCATGACAAGTAAGTGACCAGCACTGCATTGTCTTTTCTACAAGTCAATCTTTTGAAAAATTTCAAGGGCAAATAAATTCTACAAAATTTCACTCATGCTGAGTTGTAAATTCCCAGTTCAGAGATAAAACACCCAAGTCAGCTGATATGGTGTATAATTATCAGTAAGGGCCGATGTGCTTTAAAATCTCTTCATTGCTACAACTCTTCCCCCAGACCCAGAAAGACATGTGGTATGTATTCACTTCTATGTGGATATTGGCTGGTAAGTCAATGATAACCAAGCTACAATCTGTAGAACCACAGAGGATCGGCGCCTTTTTTAGCCATCATCAGCAAAGCTTCCTCCTGAAGCAAATGGGAACAAATACCCACAGCCAGACATTACACAGAGGGTGAGAGACCTTGGAATACTCAGTCCTAAATGGGATGTCTCCATCAAATCCCTCCCCTCAAGGGGCAACCCTGTGGAAGAGGAGGTGGAAAGAGTGTAGGAGCCGGAGGGGACTGAAAACACAAAAAAATGAGGCTCTCTAAATCAACTGAGCAAAGCTCACATGACCTCACAGAGACTGAAGCAGCCAGCACAGGCTCTGCACCGGGGCCTCTGGGAACATATTATGGACTGCAGTTTAGTACTAGTGCGTGTGGAAGTGCTGAGCGTTGAACAAGCGGGTCTCTGATTCTTATGCCTTCTCTAGGACATTTTGCTTCTGTTGGCTTGGCTTGCCCAACTTCAATGGGATAGTCTTAGTTTTATCTTTTTGTATTTTATTTTGTTATATTTTATTATTATCTCTTAGAATCCTGTTCTTTTCTAATGACACTGAAAAAAGAGCGGCAAGTCTATTTTCTTTCTTTCTTTCTATTTCTTCTTCTTTTTTTTTCGAGACAGGGTTTCTCTGTGTAGCTTTGGAGCCTGTCCTGGAACTCACTTTGTAGACCAGGCTGGCCTTGAACTCACAAAGATCTGCCTGGCTCTGCCTCTTGAATGCTGGGATTAAAAGTGTACACTACCACCACCTGGCTACAAGAATCTACTTTCAATAAAAGGAAAAACAACAAAGACTTTTTCCCCTGAAAGCACACTATTTCTGCAAAACATGAAGTATACAGTATGTTTTTAAAATGAAGTATCTGTGTATAGTGTTAAGCTGCTACGTGGTAGAAAACTTCATTTCTCTAGCGGGCCCTCCAGATAAAAGTTCAAACACATGCTGTGGTGGGTCTGCTTCTACTGACTAGAGGTACGCTGGAAGAGACATAATTAGTTCCGACATTAGGACAGGCACGCATGTTTCAACACACACAGCTCAGAACAACGCTTTGCTATTATATGACAGGGGCCTTAAAGCCAAGACTCAAAGAAAGGTTAGGGAGTGTGTGTATATACTTTCTTCATTATTATTACTGAAAACTTGCCACATCAAATTATTTCTTTTAAGTTATAAGCATATTTGATTTGTATAAACATCTCTTTAAAGATTTCTCAGGAGGAATGAAAAAAAAAGCCCTACCAACTCTTCCTCCATTTCTAAAAGCCTTACAAATTAAAAAGTGTACTTAATAAAGTTCATTTGATTTTTAAAAAAAAAAAAAAAAAAAAAAAAAAAAAAAGAACAGGACCGGTGAGATTATCCAGTGAGTAGAGGTACCTGCCACCAAGGCTGACAACCTGAGGTTGACACCTGAGACCTGCATGATTGAAAGAAAGAAACCAACTCCCATGCACCCACATGCTTACACAAATGAAGAATTAAATACATAAGGAAAAAGATTTGTCTTCTAAAGAAGATACACAATGACTAAATGCATTTAGAAAATTCTGATAATCTAATTATAGGTTTCTCAATCACAAATAAAACAAAATCTCGAAAATAAAATACATGAGGCAACATGATTTAATTTTGACAAAGTCTGTCTGTCAGATATATGAAAATCCCCTTCAGACCAAAAGTACTGTGCAAAAACATTTTTTTCTTAAACATGAATATCAAAAATCTAGTAGTAAATCATGACCAGTTAGATTTTATTCCTTGATAAAATCATTAAAAAAAAAACCCAAAAGATCAAAATGTATCTGAGCTGAGGTGTAATCCAAAGATGAAGATAGAAGTCACTACCACCACAAAGTTCAAGGCCAGCCTGGTCTATAAAGTGATTATAGGCCAGCCAAGGATACATAGTGGGGCCCCATCTAAAAAATAAAATAAAATAAAATGTTTCAAAGCACCCTTTTGTAAGTGTCTTGATTCAGTGACTGCTAAGGCTGGGGGGACAGCTCAGTGGATAAGGTCCCTGCTGTGCAAGCATCAAGACCTTAGTGAGTTCAGATCCCCAGCTCCTGTGCAAGAGATGGCTTATGAAAGTGCACATCTGCAACCTCACTGCTGTGAGGTGGATGCAAGCAGATCCCATGCGTGTCTGGCCAGGCAGTCTAGCTGAAAGGTTGAGCTCCAGGTTCAGTGAGAGACCTTGTCTCAACAACTAGTATGGAAAGCAATAGACTAAGATATCAACATGGACCTGTAGCTTCCACACTTAATAACACAGGCATGTGCAGGACACAAACTCTGGCTCAAAACGTTCTGATATTACCCACCACTCATAAATGATGCCTCTTTCCTGAGTATTTTTATCAACTACAAGTTTGTTTGGCTGATAAAGTTAATACTCATACATAAATTTTAAGTAGAAAAATCCAAAATGCCAAGGTGAACACACAGACACACACACACATACACACACACACACACACACACACAAAATCATGAAGCAGATTTCAAATTTGACAACTCCAGACTCCCCAAAACCATACTATGCTCAACGTGCAAATGAAATTCTATAGATGAAGTCAGGTGCAGGGAAGAGGGGGTGTGTTGAATGGATGTTAGAAACGTAAAGCTTGTAATTAAGTGCATTCTCAAGCATAATAACCCACCCTGGAACAAGATAAAACATTCAGAACTTGCTCAATGTAAAGCAGCTAGGCCTTACACTCCCACAGGAGTACAGCACATGACAGTGAATTACGAACTAAATCCCATCTTGTAGGCCAAATGGTCCATGAAGTCAGCACACATGGTCCCTCCAAAGACACTGTTAATTATGCCCTCAGGTTTCGGTCCAGCAGAGCCTACCACCTTAAAATAAGGCCTGCAGAGCCCTCTCTACTACTAGAGAAGTTTTGTCAGATTTGGCTAAAAGGAAGAACAAATACAGCAATACACACACACACACACACACACACACACACACACACACACACACGAAACAAACAACACTAATGTTACTTCCAACATGAATGTCTTAGCATTTTTATAGATACAAAAAGTCCAACATTTCAGATAAAGTTGGAAAGAAGTGAATGTAAAGTTATGTTTCCTAGAATTAAATTTACTTTATTTTTATTTCTTGAGCTTCCAGTCCTGAAAAAATATCTATCCATTTTCTAAGAAGGATGTGACTCAAAAAACAAAAAAAAGAATTTTGAAAATTGCTTTTCTGTTTTATAACAGTAAAATGATTCCAAGACCTGTAGATTCCATACCAAATTAGTATTTTATATTATTAATAAAGGGAGTAAGATGAAGTGAAAGAAGATATAACAGCATAATTTGGCCAAAATGGCCCTAACAATAATGTTTTTCATTTTGAGGCAACATCTCACACTGGTCCAATGCGGCCTGGTACTCAATCTGTAGCCCAGGCTGACTTCAAAATATTGGTGATCTTCTTGCCTCAGCCTCACAATGCTCAAATTACAAAAACAAACCATCATCAATCCTTCCATCAATAATGCTTTTAATTGATACCCAGGAAGTCATATAAGAAATGGATGTGTTCCATCAAACCAATATCTACAGGAGCTAGAAAAATAAAAATAAAAATAAACACAAGGGACTGAAGAAACGGCTCCCTGGGTAAAGTGCTTACTATATACACATGAAGACCCAAATTCAGGTCTGCAGTACCAACGTAACACATCGGTAAGGCAATGCACGTCTGTAATCTAAATGCTGATAGATGGAGGCAGAAGGAGCCCTAGTGTTTGCTGGCCAGCTTATCTAGCTAACTGGGAGTTCCAGTTCAGTAAGAGACCCTACCTCTAAAAGAAAAGCAACCGAGGAAGACTGTATACCAACCTCTGGCCCCCACATACACATGAACAGCCATGGATATCTACATACATGGGCATGTGCACAAACACATACACTCCACATATATTAAAGCACAAACAATAAAACCATCTTCCTCTTCAATAACTGCCTTTTTTTTTGACTGGAGTCAAGTATCAGTTTGAAAGACTCAGCCTCAAAAATATTTGAACAAATTTGTACTTCCCTAGCTCTGACCTTTCTAATGTCACCAGTATTTGTTTATGCACAACACACAGATTTGCTCAACTAAGAGAAGATATACAATGTAGGTTTGTGTGTCAGCTTTTACTCTGAACCTAAAAGCTCTCTATAAAACTGTTTAATGTCACAGGGCACCCTTGCAATCTCACATTCCGCTTAAAACTTTCCTTAGCCCGGTGTGGTAGCACTTACCCTTATTCCAACACTTGGGAAGGTTAAGCAGGAGAACAGAGTTGGAAACCAACCTCAACTACTCAGCAAGACTCTGTCCCTACAATATCTGAAGCTTTCAGAGGCCATGCAGGGTAATATTTTCACTCTAAATTCATAAAATCTACCCTAAAATAGAACCATCAACTGTTTGGCACATGGAGTTGGTTATATAAGTCCATAAATGACAATTTGATCAATGGAAAGATGATATAAGCATGCATATATGTATATGTAAATCTGTATCTGCATAAAATCTCACATCAGTTCTTACACATCAGTTTTTCTTTTTTCATGGATTTAAAGTTCTTAAAGTTGTAGGGGAAAAGAGCCAATATGAATGCTATCACCTCAACAGACTACAATTCTCCCAACATTATCATTGCTCAAATGTCTGATTCACCATTTATGACTACTTTCTAAGTCAACTTATTACTGAATTTGAAAAATTAATTTTCCCTTTTATTATAAAAAATGAAATATTACTTTATCACCAACCAAATTCATTATGTTGTTGAATGATTCAGAGCCAAAACTTAGTTTATAGAAATCTTGATAGCATAAAAAGACTTAAAATAATTAGACATGGGGTGCCTAACACCAATTTCAAATGAACAGCTCAAAGGCAAAGGATTTATACTATGGCATCATTACTATATGATCTTCTAGGATAACTAATTTATCAAAAACAGTATATGTATCTGCTTATTTGTGGTTTTCAACTTTTGCTAGAATACTCATTAGTACATTAATTACTTCAATATTTCATTCAGGTTTATGGATCTTATCAGACACCTCATTAAAGTTCTTTGAAGGCAATGATTTTTTTTCTTTTTGAGACAGTATCTCATGTAGCTTTGAACATACTATGTAGGCCTGGGTGACCTTGAACTCCTGATCCTCCCTCCTCTACTTCCTGAATGCCAGAACTGTGAACTACCCAAGCCTCATTACACAATTTCATCTCACTTGAGAGGGTATTTAAAATCAGTACACAAATACCCTTCCTTGCAAATATTACATAATCATCAGTTTGTTTTCCTGTAAGTTCCTTCAAAACTGTAACTGTAGCTGCAAAGTGACAGCAAAGGTCACAGCACTGAACTGTCTGGTACGTACGTACGTCCACTATATCTCAATAAAGCTGCTTCTAGAAATTCAAACCATGGAGACACAAAGAAATCAACAGAATTTCATTTAAAAGACTAAGCTACTCAAAATTACGGGGAAAACAAAAGATTAAACCAAAGCCCAGATCACACCAAAACAGACCAACCAGCCAACATTTGCAGTTACTAAAATAGCTCATCTTCTCGTATGTTAGCACAATATCGAGGGTCCCACACATGAATACTCTAACTTAAGAGACTTGGAAATCCCATAGGGATATGGTGATACCTTCTTAAATGTAGCACACAACAAACTCAAGACTCCTGCACTGCAGATGCTGTCAATGAAGGAAGTAGGTGTCAACAAGAGAGCAGGGCCACCTGAGAGGACTTGCCCAGAACACAATCAGGAAGAGGCACAGAAGGGAAGACTGGAGGAGGGGTCCTGGGAAAGAAGTGCTGGAGAAGGCCATAAAAATATGAAGTGGCACTTATTTCAACCATTCTTCGTTTCCCTGGGTTTTGTTTTGTTTTTTAATGATGGACTAATTCCAAGGCCTACTGCATGCTAAGCACTGGGTGCTACCAGCAGGCTACATCGTCTTTTGTATCTAATTACATTTTCACCAGTGTTCCATATCACCTACACAATCTCTCCATTCTCTCCTCTACCCACCCCACTTAATCTTCTACTTGGACCCCTTTGCAATGGAAATTATTATTGTTTGTTTGTTTGTTTATTTGTTTGGGACAGGGTTTCTCTGTGTAACCCTGGCTGTCCTAGAACTCACGACGTAGACCAGGCTGTCCAAGAATACACAGAGATCCACTTGCCTCTGCCTTCCAAGTACTGGGATTAAAGGCGTACAACCCCCATCACCCAGATCAAATGTAAAATTCCAAGTGTAAGAAACTTTTTTAAGCAAACAAAAAAAGTCTCACTTTTACTATGATTGCTCTGAAGCATCCACCCAGGCTCAAACTAAGAATAAAACTGAGATGTTCCCAGGGAAACCATGAAAACTGACGACTCCACCAACTTCCGTCTTGCTGGTTGCTATCAAGGGGATGTTCAATCTTATCTCTCCCCTTCTCTTCTCATAACACATCTGTCTCCACAGAGGGTTCATAAAGGAACAAGGGGCTGAAGGTTAAAACTAAGTAGCGCTAATGAAGAAGTGCTGATATCAAATGACAGAGTATTGCTTTCACTTTTTCATCTTTTGTTAATCATAAAACAATACATTGGAAGTCAGACATCACACAGTACAAAACACTATTAGTGTCTTTGGTGTTGGTATCTAATACTTTAGTATCCAATGCTGACCCAAACCTTTTGAGGGGAAAGAGAAGCAGAAAACAAAGCAGAATCCACTTCACGCCAACACCAAAGCAGTTTACTCTACCAAAATAGGTCACTGTCAGATCAAGACATTTCCCTATGAGGTTTGGGAAGGAGTGGATTTCTTCAGTATTGTAACTATGCCCAAGCTTTGTTGTTTTTGTTTTGTTTTGTTTTTTTAAAAATATATATATATATGCTGTATCTCCTTCTTCCCCCAGACTGCAGTCTTTGCCTATGGCCTGTCTCCATGTTCACCTACCATGTACACACACCAGGTTGCATATAGAAGCAGTATGAAATATTCTCCAAGAAATTTAAATGAGTGAAATGAGGATTGCTATCTGCATTAAACCCCTAAAAAACCTTAACAGATGCAGTCACTTTAACAAGTAGATCCCAGCTGGGCGGTGATGTTGCACACAGTTAATCTCAGCACGTAGGAGGCAGAAGCATGTGGATCTCTGTGAGTTCCAAGTTCTAGGACAGGCAAGCCAGAACTGTTGTTATACAGGGAAACTGTGTCTTGAAAAATCAGACAGCCCCATCCCCCCCCCCCCCCCCCAAAAAAAAAAAAACAACCCAAGTACATCCTGAGACAATTGACTAATATCTACTTGAGAATACTAATATAGCTAAAGAAAAAGAATCTGTTGATCATCGAGAGAATAGGAAGCAGAAAACAATGCAAGAGGGGTAAAGGCTGCTGAAATTCTTTACCTAGGCACTAGGCCTAGGAGAGGAGCCAGAGTGTGCCCTAGAATCAACACAAGTTCTTCCTATCTGAGAGGAAGAACTCACAACCCCCATGCCCATCTTCCATGGCCTCTGATCAAATTTCAAACTAACAAAGTAATAAGTAACATTTGCATTATAATTTGACAGCTACTTAAATCATAGGATACACAGTTACACACATCCCCATGGCCACATACACAGGTGTGTGCATGTATGTGTATGTGTGCCTTTTACTCCCATACCTCACATGCACAGGCATGTGTGAGTATATGTGTGTATGTGTGTGCCTGTTACTCTCACCTCTCAGTCAGTGGAAAAAAAGATGAGCCACTAAAGGAAAGGTTGTTTTGAAAAGAACATTCTAGAAATCATGTTTCTAGCTGTAGCATTGAAGACCAAAGGTCAGCTTCACACTGTGATTATTCTTTAAAGGTATTTATCCTGTAATGTATTTTATGTTGCTAATGTTAGGGTTATAGCTTTGACTTTTATGCATAAAACCTACAGCACCAAAGTGACATATATATCACAAAAACTGGTTCAACTTTACCTTCTAAAATGACTGAAAAGGAACGGGAGCAGCAGTGGACACCTTGTAATACCAACACTCAGGAGATAAAAACAAAAGGATGCCAGGATCCAAGCCAGCCTCAGCTACATAACAACTTTGTAGCTGTCTCAAAACAAAACAAGACTAAAGACACTCTAAATTTTGAGCTAAACTTTGCAAAACAAAGCAACTAGAGCACACACCTGGGCAGGATACAGAACCTGAACATAAAAACCCAACAGCTGAAGAGCTTTTCTTATTCTAATCAGCCAGCTCACAAAGGCCTAAGGCAGTGGTTTTCAACTCTGAACACTGCAACCCTTTAATAGGGTCTCCTCATGCTATGGTAACCCCCACCCACAAAATTATTTCCACTGCTACTCTGTACCTGTAATTTTCCTATGAATCATAGTAAATATCTGATATACAGGATATCTGAAATGTAACTCCGTGAAAGGGCCATTAGACCCCCAAAGGGGTCACAGCCCACAGGTTGAGAAACACTGGCCAAAAGGCTCATGTAAAACCTCCAGTGAGTTGGTTATTCTACATATAGTAAGCAGACATCTACCAGCTGGCTCTTAAGATTTATAATGTTCGTCTAGGCACACATCTGAGTAACGGAGTTCTTGTCTCCCATGCCCGCCACTCTGGGTTTAATACCAAGCATGAAAAAAGAATGATTTATAATTCTGCCGTATCAGTACCTCATAAACACAATTTCATACTATTTCTAAAACATTTTGGTGGCCCACACTCATTACTGATCTATGTCATCAATAAATACATCTAAATGCACCTGTCTCTCCAATTGCTCTCACTCTCTCTTTCTCTAACCCAACTCTCAGGCTCAAGTCATTTCCCCACCCCTATCTTCAGGTAGCTGAGACTACAGGGACATCTGTGCTCCCAGCTTCTCATGGACACTGCTGTCACACATTTACACACGCTTACACGGACGGATGGACAAACTGTCCATCACTATGTCAATGACTGGTTGCTCTTTATGATCACAAGCGCCACCGCAATGACCAAAGAACAGCTCTAAGTCTAGGTGATAATTCTAATAAAGGACATTTAATATGAAAAATCCGGGTAGTTCTCATCTTGTTTCAGTCTCAGCCCACTGGCTAGCAAGACCATGAGAAAAGGAGACCTGAGTGATGCAACCATTTGTTCTGGGTTCTTCTCTGCTCCCCTCAGTGCCTCCAGTGGCATTGTGCTGGGCCAAAGCACCAGGAGATTCATTGCCCCTATGGTCCACCAAAGCCACTAGGAGAACCCCAGAAAACAAGTGGCTACAATGACTGTGTACTCTAGGTATGGATTTGCTGTACCTTTCTCTATAGTAAGGCACCAACTACCTAAAAAGTAAGGACCTGTAATTCATCCCTTTAAAGATAGGAAGAAAGTTTAAGAGGCATCATCTCTGAGAAATGAATTTGACTCTCACACTGCATACTATGGTAAATAAACTAAGGACATTTAAATTTGGCTTGAGACCTGGCAGAACTTCTGAGATTAAAAAAACAACAAGTTCTCTGCTGTAAATGGTATTCAGAGTTAATATGTTCTGGACCAAAACTGTTTCATCTATCAATAATAATCCAAAGAAATGTGATGTTTTATTCTAATCACCAACTGAATGAGAGACAATACTCAGCTATCATACCGTGTTTCTAGATGCAAACTCCGCAGGTTGATAAGAGTGAACCTCTCTGATCTGCTAATAACAGAACAGCACTACAAAGAGATCAGAAGCTTTGGGACAGAGAACTGAGTAGCCCTTCTCTGTCTAATTTTGCCATTTTAGTTAATGACATTCTTTATGTCCCCAACCCATATATGATATCAATCAACAATTACACATGACTTTCTTAATCCATGTACATACTACATAAATATAGGGACATGCCAAGACATACTAAGAACAGAAAAGTAACAATGTTTAAGGTGAACAAATTCTAAGATTGGATGTGGATCAGTGGAAGAGTGCTTGTCTCTCACATGAGAGGCCTCAGTTCAATCCCCAATCAAAGGGAAAAAAAAGAAAAAGCATATAATCAAAATCATGTATCTAATAAATATGAAATTTTATGTCATACCAATTTTATAAATTATTTTAAATCCTCAACAGAATATCCACAGGGAAGAAAGTTAATTCTAAAATTATGTCATAAAGTTTCCCTTTAAATTGGCTAATTACTGTTTTCATATGTAAACACTTACAAGGGAAAAAACCCACATTCTCTCCAAATATAAATGTGACCACTTGGCCACCTAATTAATAGCTGATGCCAAATAATAATGAAATTTTGTCTAAAATTACTGGCACAAAGCCAGAAACAGACAAAGCAATTAAATAAGAATGGCCCATCAGAACAGTGAGAAAGCAATTATTTAAGCAGAAATGAATATAGATCTTATTAGCATGAATGAAAAGAAAATTACATCTTTTCTTTTAAATATTCCCTTTAACTCAGCAATGATCCAACATCGCTGCCCCTAAATTAAGTGATCTCATGTGCTCTCAGGTTTCTCTAACTCAGTAATGGGGGGGGGGGGGTTTTAAAAATACACCAGGTAGATTGGAGAGCAAGCTATCTGCAAACACGTCATGCCAGATTTAAACACAGTATTTACTTAAAACTTAACTGAGCCAGTTCTTTTAGGTTTGTGTATCATAAAACAAGTTTCAGTTTATCTCTGTTGGTGATTTTTTTGTTGTTGTTCATGGTGTGCTGTCTAGAAGACAAATTCTCTCAATAATTTTTTTTTCTCCTTTCCTTTTGAGGTATTTATAAAACCAAAAACAATTATTTCTAGGTACTTAATTCCACCCTCCAGGGCATGAAGTGTGTCTGTTATCATACAGAACACCTAGAATGCTTTTAAACTCAATGGTAATTAAGAAACATCAAAGCAAACCCGGGCTGTTTCACAAGGAACCAGCGCCTATCATCTCTGGCTACCGAATGACATATTTCTTGTCCCCTGGAGTACCACCAAGAGTTTTTTTACCCACACAATAGAATGTACTTTCTTAACGTAGCCTTTACTCTCTTAGGGATCAGATAAATCTGAGCTTTCAATGTAAACCGCTCAAGGCAGTGAAAGCAAGAGCAGACACATGGAGCTACATCCAACTTAAAAGCTCCTACACAGCCAAGGCAGGAGCAGCAACAAGTAGAAAGAAAGATAACCCACAATCAGAAAGTCAATGTCTGATATGACAGTAATATCCAAAATACACATAAAACTCAAAACCAGAGAAACGGACAAAATGGACAAAAGCCAAAAAGGGGTTATGTGTACCCATCACCACAAGAGAGCAGAAGCCGAAGGGTAGCCAGAAAGCAGGGCTGATGGCTCAAGTCTGTAATACAGCTACTAAAGAAAGACACTGGGGCAGAAGGATGGTAAATCCATGAGTTCAAGGCCAGTCTGGGAAACTTAGTAAGATCTTGTCTCAAAACACAAAAAGAGCCTGACATACAGCTCAGTGGTAGAGTGCTTATCTAACATGGGTGAGGCCCTAGATTCAATCCTCAGTACTGAAAGGGCAGGGGGCAAAAAAAGATTGTGATTCCATCCCTGGATTTCAAGACCAGCAGAGGCAACAAAACTACCCAGGGATAGGTCAGGTCACATTTGGTACAGTCACATTTCTCTATCATAAAATGACAACTGTTATTGGTGACAATATGGAGAAACTGAAACACTTGGACACTACTATTGGCAAGAACATAAAGTGGTACAAGTATTACCAAAAAAATGTATGGTGACTTCTCAAACTACAAAAGCCAGACTACCATGTGGTGTGACCTAGCAACCTACGTTCAATGGTCATCCAAAGCAACAGGAAACAGCAGAGTGTAAATCCTCATGACCTTGAGTTCAACAATGGCTTGGGGTTTTGTTTTGTTTTACTTTTGACAACCTACCAAAAGTGAGAACAAGGAAAACATTATGTAAGTTGGACTGCATCGAAATTGAAGACTTCTCGTCTTACACTGATAGATAGAGCTGGGAACTTTACTGAGGGTCATTGTTGCTCTTGTATTGAGTTGTTACCATTTAGTATGCAATAAAATCTTGTCTGGAAAAAAACTTTAAACTTATTTCAACAGTTGTTTGTTTGTTTTTTTTTTTTTTTTTTGAGACAGGGTTTCTCCATATAGTTTTGGTGCCTGAACTGGACCTCACACCGTAGACCAGGCTGGCCTCGAACTCACGGAGATCCGCCTGTCTCTGCCTCCTGAGTGCTGGGATTAAAAGTGTGTACCACCACTGCCCAGCTCAAAATTTTTTAAAATTGCTTCAAAAAACATCAAAAAAGTAAAAAGACAGCTCACTGAGTGAGAAAAGGTATCAGTAAATGTAAATTTTTTTTTTTTTTTTTTTTCAAGACAGGGTTTCTCTGTGTAGCTCTGTGTCTTTCCTGGAACTCGCTTTGTAGACTAGGCTGGCCTCGAACTCATAGAGATCCACCTGGCTCTGCCTCCCAAGTGCTAGGATTAAAGGCATGCACTACCAGCATGCACCACCACTGCCTGGCAGTAAATCTTTAATCAGATAAAGGATTGTAACCTAGCTGTATCAAGAGCATTTATACCTCAACTATTAAAAAGCAACACAGGGCCAGTGAATGGTTCAGCAGACAAAGGTACTTGCTGCCAAGCTGAACAACCTGAGTTCAATCCCTGTAATCGACATGGTGGAAGAGAGAACTGACTTGCACCGTGGCACACATACCTTCTAACTCCTACCACACATGTGTGATAGATATTTTCTTAAGACCACAAGAATTTTTTTAAAGACAACCCAAATGGAAAACAGGCAAAGGAGGCCACATGATCCAGCAATTCTTCTCACAGGTATATATCCAAGAGAAATAAAAACATGTCTGACAAAGAAAGAGAGAAGGAAAAAAGCTATGGCAAATGTTCACAGAAGCATTACTCATAATAGTCAAAAATGTCCATGAATCGATGAAGGAAAAAATGAAACAGTGTATCCAAATAATGGGGGTATTAAGGTACATTCTAAATGATTATACAATATGTGGATTATCTCTCAATAAAGTATTTAAAATACTAAAGTAAACCACTATGCTTTATATCTTCCTATCACATAAAACAAGCAATTGAAAAAAATTAAAATAAAAAAACTTGGAGATCACCAGACTGATTGTTTGGCTAATAGAAACAAGCAGGCAATGAAACCGCTACCTTGTATGAAGAAGTCTATACGTGGAAATGCTATGACAAAACCCATTACACTGTGTGCTCCCTTTAAAAACTGCTTTCCAGACACTGAGTAAGTGAAGATTAGACAAGACACCAGAACCAATGGCATTCGTTCCCATTCTCTGCTTTCTTCTCACTGGCCTGGAACTCACCGATGAGGCTGGCTGGCCAGTGAACCTCAGGGATCTACCTGCCTGTCACTGCCTTCAGAGCATGGAGAACACAAGTACAAGCTACCCTGCCTGGCCTTTGTATGGGCAGGGAGAAAGGGGAGGTCTTTGTGAATGAGCGATAGGCCTTCTATCAACAGGGCCACAATCCCGCCATTTTGAAAGTTCTTAAAGAGTAATTTCATTGTGAAATCTCAAAAGAAATCTTTTTCAATTCTAAATCTACAAAATATTTGTCTTTGTTATTATTTGGAAGTGAGCTGTACCCCATTCCTTTTCCCCTCCACATCACAGCAACCATGGAAACACATCTATATGACAAGGGGACAGCTATGGCATGGAGATCCACAGCAGAGAACAGGAAGGTTCACGGGCTACATTATTTTTATAGACTTAAAAAACATACACATCTCTGTAAAACATCTTTTAATTATTTTGCGGTGCTTACAATTCAGAGAAACGACGAACATAATCATTCCCATATCTTACTTAGCCAATACAAAAAAGTAGTTATAATATAGCAGAAGAAATAACACTTGTGTCCTTTGAGATTAAAGGAAAAAATAAGACTTTCCATTCCTGTCAAAGGTATTCAATTTTCCCCTCAAATGAAGTTTAGATGAAAACAATGTGACTGACAAGCTCCGAGCAGGCAGATCTTGGCAACTCCCAACTCTGTCTATCTCCTTGGCCAGTTAAGCAAAATTCCTTCACTAACTGTTAGTCTTCGAAACAACTCCTACAAAGCTCATTACTGCCTCTGTCAGCCTATCCCCCATGTTGTGCATTTATCCCCGGGATGCATATCAACATGTGGCACATGTCCTTGACATGCACAGAAGAGCTGCACCCCAGGACAGCAGCATGCACGACAATGGTCTCCACTCTGACTTCTTTGTGGTTGCTGGGATGTAACCGAGAAATCTAATAACTGTGACAGTGGGGCCTTTCGGGCTTTCCTTGCCTTTGCAGACAGTGAAGCTGCACAGACACTAATGAAAGGTTAAATGAATAGGAATAGCTGACAAGACATACAATAAAGACCGGGCTTGGTAATCCACAGACACTGAGCAGAGACCCTCGGCTCAAGCAGAGAAAGGACAGCACATCGCCGAGTCACAATATTTAAAACAGCTTGCTATACACAGAGGCTTTGTGTCTGGGTACACGTCTGGCTTTGGACTACAGGAGAGGGAAAAAAAAAAGATACTAAGAAGGAATTTCAGTATGGGGCACTTGGGCAAATGTAAGGTCATAATAAGAGAAAAATGTTTTGTGTGGGTTGTTACATCGTTGTACTAAATTAAAAAAAATAAATAAAAAGGCAGGGATAGTGAACTCCTGAACCCCCAGTTCCAAGACAATACTGTACATTTTGACAAATCTTAAATACAGCATCTAGCAGGCAGGCTTGATGCGATTTCCACTGGTTAGATACACAGGCAGTGACTCATTAGCAGTTCCACATCCTGCCTTCCCTGGAGAAGGATCCCTGCTCCTGGAGTTCTGGTCCTTAGTCTGAATCGGTTACAATTCAACTGAAACTCCCAAGCACCTTGGACTCTGTAAAACTGCCTAGCAGTTGCTATAAAGAAGATGAATTTATCATGCTGGCAATTTGTAAAGTACAAAACAAACCTCTCGTAATTGCAAGGGGCTACAACTATGAGAGAATGCTCAATTGCAAAACTCAGTCTTCGCCTGTCCTTACACCTTCAGTGTCGTGTTCCTTGAGCAACAAACCGAAATGAGTGGAGCAAAACTCAATCACTACAAAAGGAAGCAAAAATGCTCCAGAATGCCGAAGAAATTGCAATAAAAAGGACAAAATTTACATTGTTATATACGTAGGTTTTTTAAAAGAAAATGGTACATTTCTGTTATGGCAAAAACATTTAAAATGGCATGTCTGTGCCACTGCTGTCATGCATATCCATGAGATAGAATATAGGCTCACAACAAATGGTAAAGGACAGCGAGAATGCGTTCTAAGACAAGGGAGGCTCTTTGAACAGCCAAATTAAATTATAGCTGAACTTTTGAGTGGACTGAGGGTTCTAATAAGCAACAAATAAAGACTTTTATTGGCTAGCAACATAATGAGAGCTTCTGTGCAAGAAGACTACTCTGAGCAGTTTATCTTCCTGGATATAAGATTCAGATTTACTTAAATGGTAAATAAATGTCTAAAGTAATGCCCCTAAAACACTAGTAGATAAATAATGAAAAGCAATCACGATCACTGATTATTTAATATAAGCATATCACAAATTTTACTGGTAGGACTGATAAACAAATGTGAAATTAAATGCCAAATAGTAAATATGAAAACATTCAAGTCCTGCCATTTAGATGTAGCTTATTTACTGATTAATAATATATCAATTTACCAATGATTTGTTTTTATGTTTACAACATGAAGCCCTTCTTTTAAAGGAATTTTTCTCTCCCAAATATGTAGTTGTATGCAGAACTACTTCAAAACATCACCTATGGAGGTAAGTACCTTTCTTGTGTGAACTAAAGTAAGGTAGTGCTTGCCTCAGTGACGGGGTAGGAAGTTGCTTTTAATAGAAGTTTGAAAGTGGGCCTGCAACATGAGACTAACTCCTTCAGTTCACAAAGTAACAGAGGAGTTAGGCAAACTAAAACGCTTAAGATGTTTGGGTGAATTTTTCCTAATTCAAATCACCTAAAAGGTAAAAGTCCTAGAAAGCTCAGCTGATTCTGTAACTATTCGCAAAGGAGAATCGGCTGCTATGACCATTGTGTGTGTGTGTGTGTGTGTGTGTGTGTGTGTGTGTGTGTGTGTGTGTGTGTGTCTCACCTCCAATCCTAAACTCTATGCCAGTGTTGTGAAACATTCTAACTGCCAGAGTACTTTTTTAAAACCCTAAATATATCTAATAAAATCATGAAGCTCCCTCTAGCTCTTGAGAGAGCTAACCAACTATACTATGTAACTCCTGACCAACAAGAGATGTTGCAGGAGAACTGCTGCTTTCAACTGTTTCTTGTCAGGATGCAGATGTTCAATGAGACCATCTGCAAAGGAATTCCGAAAGCACCACTCCTTTATATATTCATTAAGACTATTAATTGCTCCCAACCTAAGCTTTATGTACAACACTCCATAGTGAAACTAACCTGGCTGAACTATCTATGCCTGCATTCTGAATTTACACTTACTCACCTTGCATAAAATGAATTTTAATCTCAAAAAAACAGCATGTGAACACTTCAAAGAAATTCTACTTGTAATCTGGGCCTCGATTTTCAAAGTCTACCTTTAAATTTTAAAAAATCTTGGAGGACAGAATAACCTACTTTATTAAGAGTGCATCTGTGGAATTCATATAAAACAAAGATACTGGTGGTAATTCATAGAAAAAAATCTTCATGCCCCATAATATTTATATACAATGCTGGTAATGACTTTTTTATTGTTTAATCTTTTCAGCAATTCAGTATTGAATATTTGGAGGTTGTAGTTATTTAGAAGACTATAAATAATATAGTTGGAGTATGCCATTGATGTTCATCTTACAATAGCCATAAAAGTCACTAGTCCTCTGGCAGATCACTCCAAACAAGTGAATATGAACATTGCTAAATCAACCCCTTCATGCTTGCTACAACCATCTTCCAAACATTTGCAGGATACTTAAAATGGCACCAAAGCTTAACTTTAAATTTAAAGAAAGGGAAACCGCTAGCTTCAAGTCATCACCTACTTGGACTCCCTTAACACAGGAAATATTCCCAGGAACAACAAAAAGAGCAGCTCCCTCTCCTCTCTCACCCCCACCCCCTTTCTGTGCCAGTGTCCAATTTCTTCTTCTCTGAACAGCTGTATTATCCAACTTAAGTTGCTCTGCTAATTCCAGTCCCTCAAGGACTAACTTGGAAGGCAAAAAAATACAAGAAAAGATCAATTTGCTAGGGAAGATCAAATGAGAAAACTGTGGGGACAGCACCAGGTCAGCTTGTGGAGAACTAAGCAGACCTGTTCTTCATTAACTGCGGCTCTCTGGGGATGTCACACACTACCTGTCCGTGGGCTTTATTGAACCGCCTAACCCGCCTCTCTGCTCCATTCTTCTGGGCCCAAGTGAATCATATCCTGCTGCTGACAAGTTAGCAGGGGACTGCGGCTGCAACATGAAAGTACTTTTCTTTCTTGTCTAAATCAGGCAGATTTTTGAAAAGACGACACAGCATTGACTCGTGACATGGCAAGATGAAACGAGAGGTCTGGGCCGGTCTTGGAGCTTCGCAGATAAAAGTAATCAAATGACACTCCTGGAATGCAAATTGGCATTCTTGACTGCAGCAATTGCACAACCATGAAACATCCCTGACAGCAAGCAAGATTAGGACAAAATGTTATGTAAAGCACTGAACTCAAAAACTCTCACTTGAAAATTCAAACTGTAACACTTACATTTTAATACAGCAACAGTCAGCTCTGCTTTTGTCTGCTCCTTTTGGTAATCACATATCCCTGCCTGACAGATAACTTACATCTCAGGTAGAAGAAAAAAAAATCAGGTGTTAGCAATGCACTACTGCTATTAATATTCTCTCCATATTTATTTTAAAAATCCCATGAGGTTCATTTTTACCCAAAGTTTTACATGCAAACACAACCCAACAATATTCTCACTGGATTAGGGGATGGGGGCACATTTCAGACATGCCTGGAAAGATCCTCTATAGGAAGTTCAGACCCAGGTTTACTAACCCTTCTCTCAGGTGAAGATATTCCTGTGCTTTGGTAAAGTGATCAGCAATCTGGATTTTAAATACACTGCTCTCTGGGAAGAGAAGGAGTAACTACAACACAGAACTTCATTAAGACTGAACAAATTTAAATGAAACGGCTACACATGATATAAGACACAGAGCCTTTAAGGGTTCACAAGGTATTCTCACGTGCCTGATTCCAAAGGGTAAAAGGAAGTTCTATCAAACTTGTACAAGGCTCAGTATTAGAGGACATCCCCAGAGCAGAAACACTCAGTGCCAGAAATAAATTCCACTTAGAGCATGCGTGTCTGTACACAAAACATCTAAAAGTGCAGAATACAAAACACTGTAAGACAAATGGGCTCAGCCACTGTCCAAAGTGACCGTGAAAGGGGGATAGATCTGTAGACAAATAGTAACCCTGGCCAGAGGAAGAAAAAGATGTACGACTGGCTTTTATAATGTTCTTGTGTAAAATGCCGTTACAAGAAAGTCTCCACCTCTAAAAAGATATATTTCTCATTTTGTTCTGATGCCTCACTTAAACACAGGCTCCAACCACTCCAACTGTCCACGAAGTACATAAAAAATAATAAAACAGGCCACTTTCTGCCACTTTAATCCTGGGTACACAGGATTATTTTATGGTGTCTTTTGTACATCAGTTTTACAACAGCTTGACTCTAGGGTAAATGGGAAGCATCATAAATCGCACGCTGCTTTCCAAACCTCTTTAATTTCTGACAGCATTACTTTAACCGCAGTCCTGGGTGCATTTTGTATGTGTGTATGTCTGCATTTGACAGTACCTTCTCCTACATTCCAGTTGTGACTTTGATCTCTGAAACAAGATGTCACATCAGGGGGAAGGGAAGGGGGAAAAAATGTCAACCTGCTATCACCCCGTTTTGTATACATCCCGTCTACATAGGGCCCACTGCATATCAGAGCCCCCAAGTGGGGGTAACAACAGCGACACTGGGTGGTAGGGAACTCAAGGAAAGGAGTGGTCAAGCCCCATTTCTAACAAATGACTTCCCCGAAAGCGGACATCACGGACATCGCGGCTCATCACCCGGTGAACTAATTGCCTGCTTCCTCGCTGCAGAGAAGCCAGCCGTCCCTTCCTTCGAGGGGCTGTGCTGGAGTCCCACTGCGCTGCGCCACCCCTTCTCCTCCACCATTTGCACCTACAAGTTTTTTTTTAATCTTCGCCTCACCCCACGGGAGATTTCGTCTAGTTTTGTCTTGACGCCCCACACCACACATTAAAAAAAAAAAATTCCTGCCCCCCTTTCACGTCTCAAATCCCACGGTCCAGTCGGCGTGTGCGTGCAGCGGGCCGGCTGCTTCAGAACCGCACTTTGGGAAAGCACACACGTGTCTGTCTAGCGGGATTTGACTGGCGGCGTCCGCGTCCTCCGCAGCGGCGCGGGCATCGCTGCGGTCCCCACGCGGGCCGCGCCCCGGCCGGCACCCACGCCCAGCGGCCGCTCGGGCTCTGCACCCGCCGGCCAAGTTGGGAAAGTTGTCGCGGCTCCCGCTCGCTCGGTGCATCCCGCGTCCCCGCGTCCCGCGCCCTCCCCGAGGGCTCCGGGTCCCCAGAGCCCGGGACCGCCGGCCGCTCACCTCAGACCGGCCGCCCGCCCTCCCGCCCGCCCGCTCGCAGCCGCCTCGCTAACTTGGGGCCAAGTTGGGGTGAAGGGGGTGGATTTGGGGAGCGCCGCCGGCTGCCCGCCTCCTCGCGGCGCGGCGCTAGAGGAGAACGCGGCCCGCCGCGGCCCCGGGGCGTCCCGCCCGGGTCAGTCCCTACCAAGTGCAGACGCAAGCGGAGAGGAGGTGGAAACTTCTTACCATCTCGGCATGCTGGTTGTCAAGTGCAGCCCCCGCCTCTCGGTCTCCTCTTAGCGGCCGCGCCTGGACCAGCCCCTGGGCCGCCTCAGCTCGCCGCTCGGCCTGCTCCCTCCCCCGCCCGGCCGCTCCGGGCCGCGCTCGCCGCCCGCGCCACTCCCCACCCGCCCGCGCGCGCCCTCGCCGCTGGCCCCTCGGCGCTCAGGTGACTGATTTACACCCGCGCCCAGGGTCGCGCTCGCTCCCCCGAGCCGGCGCTCCGACTTGCCCCGCTCCTCCCCGGGCCGAAGGAGACAAGAAAAAAAGGGAACGGACTGTCCGGGAGGGGGGCTGCTGGCGAGGCGGGGTGGGGGTGCGCGCTACGGCGCGGGGCGGGGTGGGGTTGGGGGGGGGGGAACCGGCGGCGACGACCGCGCCAGCCCAAGTTTCGGCTCTCCCTACAACTGTCCAGACTACAGGGTTTGCCGCCTGTTTTTGTTGTTGTCCTCGAGCTTTCTAGGGGCTTCGTGGAAGAGGTCTAGTCCTCCCCAACCCCCACCTCGTTACCCCCCCCCCCCCCCCTTCCGTGGATGGAAAAACAACTTTGGCGCCCCCCGGGGGGTGCGGGCGTGGAAGTGGAGGTGGCCGCCAGCGCCCAGCTGTCAACAAGGGGGGGGAAAAAAAACTGCGGGGAGTAGCGAGGAGGGGAGAGGGAAGGCTGCGAGCCGCCGAGCAGAGGGCGCGAACTTTATTCCGACTGCGCCGCAGCACCTCGGCTCCGGGCTTTTCGGGTTCTCGGTCCGCTCGGCCCAGCTCCGTCAGCCCCGCGCGGCGCCGGGGACTGAAGACGCGGGGGAAGCCCGGGGACCGAGACTCGGGACCGCGACGCGCCGGGACACCCGGCAGAAAGTTGCGCACAGCTGGGGGCGAAAAGTTTCTGGGAGCGGCGTGTTTGGTGGCGGCCCAGACGGCGGCTTGCGGCTAGGGCTTCCTTCCCCTTTTCCTAGGTCTGGGCCTGGAGCTGCAGCCGGGCCGGGGAGAGGAAGGAGGCTGCCACTCGAGCGGGTGCCCGCGGCGGACACCCGGCACACGTGTGGGTGACACTCGGCCGACCCAAGCTGCCCTGCTTTGAGACACAGCGGCAGGCTCGGTGCGCACCGGCCAGCAGCTGCAGGAGATCTCTTAAATGGAAGCAAAACCCAGTCGGGCTGCAAGATCGGGGTGGGGGGAGGCCTCAATCATCTTCGTCTTTCTAATGTACACTGAGTGCCAAAGCCCTCTCCTCCTCATGCAGATTTATCATCGCTAGAGCAAACTTTTTGCTTATCTGCCTCGGGAGGAAGGCACACGTTTCCAGCACACTCTGTGAGCTCTAAGAAATCAGAGAATCCGCGAAGATTTGGTTGGCTGAACAGGCTTGATTACTGTTTCTTCCTGAAAAGAGAGAACCATCCCTCGGTCCTTTCTCTCTTCCCCAAGCAGAGGGAGAGACTGCGTAATTTCATTCAGAAGTCAGAATTAAATTCCTTCAAAAATATGTTGCCTTGGTATTAAAGAGGATTTTTTTCCCTGTACAGTCATAAGTTTAATGTACATTTTCACAATAGTTAAGCTTTTTTTTTTTTTTCAGGATCCATGCCTGACTAGATCCCAAGTAGCAACAGCTGGCCTGAGAATGTAAATTAGCGTATTCTCGTGTTCTCGTGGTGAATCCAGGTTTTTGTTTTTGTTTTTGTTTTTTTAAACAGCAGGGCCATCAGCACCTATAGTTCCATGTACTGGTTGGGTCCAATTCCTGACTCCTTCTAGGTCCGTGCAAAGTAGAGTTCAGAATTTGTGAATTCTATGTCATTTTGGTATGGAATAATTTGTGTGGTAAACATTTCTCATGTTATAAGAAATACTGTAGTGTTTTGGGCACATGGTTCATCTCTAATTTTCCAATGAGCGACAGTTACTTTTCTCACTGGTATAAATTACAGGTTAGGTATCAAACCCTTATCCACATTTGTTTAAATACATGTTATCAAAGAAGGCTCATCTCTAAATGACTTGATTAAGGTGTGGCGCTGATTCCCTAAACATAACTGTAACATCATTCTGTAGTCTGCAGAAACTGATTACGAAAGGGATAATGATGACCAAATGTTCATTCTGAGCAACTGAGGAGCATCCCAAGAATTTTCCAGAAACAAGCCAGGTTTTTGGTGTGTTTCCCCGCATCGTGAAAAGATGAGAAAACCTAATGCTAATTTCAGAGTCATTACCCACACAAACCCACTCACACACTTAGGCTTTGGAGAAGTGAGAATTCAGCAGTTGCCAAACAATTGTATTCACACTTTGTGTTTCCGGCTGCACACCTACACTTGCCAACGTGTAGGCTCGCTCTACACCAAGCAATGTGTAATTTACGCCCTTCTGATTGGTTTCAGAATTGTCTGTTCTTGATGTTAGCTGAAGATAAGTCTGTCTGAGGTGAGCTGTGTCTATTGATGCCCGCCTCCTTTCTGGGCAGTCATTAAAAAGATGGGGAATTGGTTGGGCTGAAGAGCAGCCAAAGAAGTGAGTTTGTGTGGCCATTGGTACAAGACCTTGGGTCCCTTGCATCCTGCAGGACCCTAATCTACCCGACTCAACTGCTCAATGGCCATTTTTCATTCTGCTGTTGGACTCTACTCAAGTCTTGAGGCCTTTCTCTCTGTTCCTCTAACTTGCCAACCTGCTCTCTGGCTTGGGCCTTGGTGGCTCTTCTCTTTGCTAGAAGTCTTATTCTGTCCAGGTACCCCATCTCCAGCTTCACTTCTGAAGAGTCAAAGTTCTTTATCCACTGTCCAAAATACTCCTCACTCTTTACCTTTATTGTTTCTCCTTGGATGCCTGTAATCATTCAAGTTGTGTTTTTCAGTGTATATGATTACTACCCTTTGTCAACTACAGTGAACGCTTATTCAGGGCAAGGGAGGCTTGAGGAATGTCAGAATCATTGTACTATATTGATCAGATCACCATTATGCCCAACAAGTTTGCTCTAGGAATATGGGGAAATAGTCCATTCTTTAAAAGGGGATAGAAAACACTATTTCACCCTTCCCCAGGGATCCCCAAAGTATACTCTGGGGACACGCAACACTTTCCAAGGACCTCCTAAAAGGGCCATGAGGTCAAAACTAGTTTTATTTCAGTAATAAAAAGTTGTTTACCTTTCCTGCTCTCCCTGTGCATTTTTGAAAGACAGTGTGACATGCAATATCACAGCAGTCTGATTTGAGGTGGACAGGAGAATCCACCTGTCTGTTAATCCATTGGCTGTTACCAGAGACATGCTACAGGGGTGTAAATCAGTGCCATTCATTCCTCTCATGAAATTTTAGGGTTCTAGACTTTTTTATGTGCATTTGTTTGTTTCCTGTGCTGCTATAAAAATTACAAAAAAAATCAAATTAAGCCACACATTTATTATAATTCTGGGTGTCTAGTGGAAGATATATCAAAAACATTTCAAAAGCTAAAATCAAGGTACTTGTATTCCTTTCTGAGGCCTTTGAGAGAATCTGTTCTTTCTTTTCCACTTTGGAGAGGCCACTTCTTGGCTCAGAGCCCCCTGCCTCTTCCTTTCGAGGCTGCACTGACCACTTACATCTTCCTTTCTCTGCTTGCTGCCAGCCAGTTGTGACTGTCCTTGTGATTACTTTGGGTATATTGAGATAATCCAGGCTCATCTATGTCAAGATCCTTAACATAATGATATAGGCCATTATTATTAGGGGTTATTAATTCTTCCCACTGTAGAATAGTAACAGCAAATGGTATGTTATTTTAAACAAAGTGATACCTTTTTAAAATATCAGAATGTAAATTTCTAATAATACTAATAGCTGTTGTGCATATCAATAAAAGCATTTTTCAGTTTTCCAAAAAAATAAATGGAAGAAACTTTTAAAAAAAAATTATGGGTCAAAAAACTGAACAGTTTGCTAATACCTGGCCCACACTATTGTGTACTATTGTGTTCAGATTAAATTAGTTGTTCTATCCTGGTTATAATGGCTCTCTTTTCATCTGCTGTGACCACCTTAAAGGTGAACATCTTACTTGGTTCTAACATGAGGAAAAGTCACTGAAGACTTCATGTAAAGATTACTTTGGTGAGGATTACTTTACTCATTAACCCCAAAGTGGTAGATGTCGTTTCTATGATCTGGATGTTAGTAGTATGAGAGAATATGGTACCTCAAACAATCCATAGCTACCTTGTTTGTGGCCAGGGCATCCTATGTTCTGGGGATAATGAATGGAGTGGGAAGGCGAAACCTGCCGGGCAAGCTTTCCTTAGTGTGCTGGGGATTAAACCCAGGGCAACATACATGCCTGCGTGTGTCCACCACCCATCTCCATCCATCCCCAGCCCTATGCCCCAGTTCTTGGTGCTGCTGACTTCCAAGTCAAAGTAACCCAATTGCTCAGATTTCCTTTTGTGGAATATAGTTAATCCTGTCATGTTTCTGTTACTTGCTGTTTAAAGTTTCCTAATGTGGCCAGGCGGTGGTGGTGCACGCCTTTAATCCCAGCACTCTGGAGGCAGAGTCAGGCGGATCTCTGTGAATTCGAGGCCAGCCTGGGCTACGAAGTGAGTTCCAGGAAAAAGGCACAAAGCTACACAGAGAAACCCTGTCTCAAAAAAAAAAAAAAGGAAAAAAAAACGAGAAAGAAAGAAAATGTCCTACAGGCTTGCCTACAGCCTGATCTTACAGAGACATTTAAAAAAAAAAAAAAGTTTCCTAATGTTACAGGGAAAAACAACATGTTTAGAATTTCCACAGAGGCATTCCCTTGTACAGTTTCCCATGAAATTTAGATATTTTCCCTAAATTATGAGAAATCAGTAAGCTAGGGAAAGTGTTAGAATTCTCCTGTGATAATGAAAACTGTCAATATAAAGATATAGTTAGAATGAACCCAAAGAACTGTGACACAGGGATTTGAAAGCTAAAGGTGACATTTGCAGGGACGACAGTCACCGGAACAGTTTTCTCTGTATTTGTGACCACATTATAAGTTTATGTTCCTGGCAACATCTGCAGGTACCAGTGAGTCATCCTTGCAAATTAATAGGTTATTTGCATAATATGTTACTTTTCATTATGAATTGTAGTCAAAGAAATAACATGTTTTAGAGGCAAAAAGAAGTCTTTAAATTGGCAATTTCAACGTGTGAGTTTTGTGTAACGCTGGTGACCTTGTAGGAGGCCTTGACTGCATTCAGAAGGGACTGCAGTTTTTTGCAAGTACAAATTGATGAAAAAAATTTAAATTTAGAAAAAGCTATTCAATGTCAAATCCAAACTCAGAGCAGACAAAATATTTTCATTCTTAAAAATGATGGATATATGCAGCTACGTGTACAGGTGTTGAACTATTGTGCCTTCAGAGTCACTCTTAATAATGTGGCCAATGCCAACAGAAAATGAAAAATTTGTATTACAAACTCATGTGAAAAATAACAAGTAAATTAATATTGTCTACCTTTAAATTTTTCATTTTAACAATTATAATTTGGTATTAAATACTGAAAATTCTATAAATTTTAATTCATTGGTTTTTCTGGGTGTGGAATTTTTTTAAAAAACGTTTTTGGTGGTGGTTGTGGTTGTAATTGTAGATTTTTTTCTGGGAAAGAAAGGATTGTTTTTTAGGAATGAGAAAATATAGCAAGGCACACAAAGAGAAAGACCCACTTTAAAGCCAGCGGAGGCGGGGGTGGGTGGGAGTGCTCAGGAGGCAGAAGCAGGGTGTCTCGTTGAGGGCCATGGATTTTCAGGGCCTTTAAAGGGTCTTCACCCCCAGTTGGTGTTGAACAAAGATAGGGAGGCTTATAGTCCACAGCTTTAGGGTCAGCAATCCTGGTCTGGACCTGAACTTGTCAGATGGGCGCATAGGGTTTGAAGCGGCTGGGGGTTTTTTCCCCTCAGGTCAGGATGGTGAAGAAGCAGCCAGCCATCTTTGGAGTTCTCCATCTCTGTAATCTAGTCATGACCCCCTCATCTCCCTGTGTCTGCCTATCGGGATAATCTGTCAAACCCCCAGTCACCCATTCCTTACTCTCAGAGGTCCCCCTGACTGTTGTTAGGACATAGACCATGTTAACTGCTTCTGAGAAGCTAGCAAAGGGGTGGTGTAAAAGTGGCAGAGGTTAGACTCCCTCAGGGGAGGGTTCATCTAAGAGGCCATGATAAAACAAACAGATGGCCAAGATCCAGAACATAAGACAGCCCTGTGATGACAGCAGGCATCCTTGCAGCATGCTCTGTGAAGGAGGTAGCATCTATGACATGGAAAAACTCAGACTGTCAATACTACTGCAGTTCCTACTGGGATAAGAAAACCAACCCAAAGAGACTGATGACGTCACTGCTACCACTGTCCACCACACAATGTACACCATGGAGAAGGCTCAATTGCCCACGACACTTTTCACTGGCCCATGTAAGTTCAGAAGTCGGCCATAGAATCCCTTCAGTTACAGCCTTGTGGTAACATTAAGAGACAAAGTTAATGAGGAAAATTCTTCAGCTTTATGGTTAATGTAAGTCCTATTTAGTAATGTAAATCCTAACTGTGCAGCTGGCTGGACCCTGTACCAGAGCCTTGTAAAAGGATAGGGTCAGAAATGGTCCTCTCTAGCTAAATTGACATATATATATCTTGAAGTGTGTAGTTAGAGTTTTCCTGCCTGGCCCACAGTCAAGACAGATCTCCCTCACCCACCTACCGGTGTCTTTACATGTTGCTTCTCATGGCGGCGGCTGGCTGTGTCTCTCTCCAGCCTTCTACTTCCCAGAATTCTCTTCTCTCTTGTCCCGCCTATACTTCCTGCCTGGCCACTGGCCAATCAGAACTTTATTTACACAGAGTGATATCCACAGCACTTCCCCTTTTCTTTTTTTTTAAGGAAGGTTTTAACTTTTACATAGTACAATTACATATAACAAAACAATTATCAGGCAAGAATTACAGTTACAATATTAAAGAAGATATCCTATCTATCTTATATTTGTGAGTCTAAGGTTTTATATCTAACTTACCTTTTATCATAACTGAGGAAATTATAACTATCTAGTCTTCAACCACATCAAAGACCTCAGAAGGATATAATATTACCTGAGAACTGGGAGAGGATGTAAGCATTTTTCGGGAGTCTTGCAAGAGTAGACAGAGACAGCTGGCAGCCTGGACAGTCACCTAATGTTCCTTTGTAAAGTTGGGGCATTTGTCTTCAGCCCACAGGGATAGAGTCTCTTGGTCACTTCTCTCAGTGTCCTGTAGAATGTCTGGCAGTTTCCTCTGCGAAGCAGGAACCTGAAGGACCATTTTGTCAAACAAAGTTTAGTGGTCACCTTCCTATGGGTCCTGCACGTCCAGTCGATCAAGCAGTCCAGGCAAGACCAGTTTCTTGCCCAAATGGCTATTTTTACCAAGGTGAAGATAAGATATGAAGTGTCTTCAATGCCCATCCTCCTCTCTGAAGTAAATCGGTGCTGCCAAGAGCAGACATGTCTTACTGTCCAGAAAGTCTGAATTTTAAAAGTATTTTAAATGCCATATTCTGTAGGTCTTTTAAGTATTTGAAGATTACCTATCTATCTGAAATATGTCTATATATATCATATCCCCTTTATCTTTAGAAAGAGATTGCATTTATAATCAACCTATTTTAAATAAAATAGTGGTTTTTCTCTGTCCCACACCAGAGGGCTCTTCTGATTTGGGACACAAGAAGCTCTTAACCTTTTATTTTAACAATGTGCTTGGGTTTAGAGAAGGAGTGAGCCAATTCCATCTCCAAAGCCAGCTGGGAATTTGGGCGTAGTTTTTCTTACTACTTCCTGCTGGAGGGGGGCGCTGTATCTTATGGGGACACAAAGAAAATTTTAGGATTATGGAGTAGTACATGAGGGTGAACCTCTGAGCCAGTTGCCTTGAAACCATTCTGGATGTTGGATCATCTGGGCCATGGTGTCATTGGAGACCTTTCAGGTGGCCTTGGTGGATCAAACCTGATGTATCTCAATCTGGAACAAGTCCACAGCCTCTGGCTTTCTGTGGAAACAAAAGCAGAGACTCTTTTCCAAAGCAACATATCCTTATATCCAAATTTTGAAGTCAAGGTACCTTTAAAATTTACACATTTGTTTAACTCAACAGCTTTTACGATCAAATCTTTTTCTGCAGTTAAAAATCCCAAAGACAAGGCAAACCAGATTCTCTGTGTAATATCCATCTTTGCAAGACTGAAACGCCACAGTGGCTGCTGGCTCCGCCCACCTCAGCTTCCCAACATGGCAGTGGTACAGTTTACCGCCAGCTCTGGGTCTGGAGCCATGTGCACCATCAACTATCAGAGCAGTTCTATCAAAGCAGTGCATAGCCCAGAAACCCCCCCTTTTTTTTTAAACTCCAAAAGGCTAAATCCACCATGTATCAGAGCAAAGTGCTGCTTGTAGACTCCTCATTCCCGCCTCACGGCAGGTCAGACGCACACGCCAGAAACCCGCCACAGTGGCTCAAACCGGCAGGCTGCTGCTAACTTGAGAGAGACAACTAGGAAGCTGTTTTTAGCTCCATTTTAGAATCTTTTTTTCTCAGGTTTTAGGTGGAAACTCTTGCCAACACGTTGGACATCATTTTTAGTTAGAGTTTTCCTGCCTGGCCCACAGTCAGGACAAATCTCTCTCACCCACCTATCTTTACATGTTGCTTCTCATGGCGGCGGCTGGCTGTGTCTCTCTCCAGCCTTCTACCTCCCAGAATTCTCTTCTCTCTTGTCCCGCCTATACTTCCTGCCTGGCCACTGGCCAATCAGAACTTTATTTACACAGAGCGATATCCACAGCAGAAGTGTTACTGTGCAATTAGTTGTTTGTTATACTAGATTTCTGCTTAGGGATTAAATGCCTAGAAACTTAAGTGAAGACAGTTAAAGTACTTGTCTCTTTGGTATTGCCTTCTAAGCAGTAGGTCCCTCTAATCATGTACCAGATGTAAGATCCAATGGGGTGTGGACACCATGGGCCAACCTTGAGTGAAATCTTGATTCCATTTTTTTTTTTTTTTTTTTTTTTTTTTTTTTGAGGTCAACACCAGACATCAGCATTTAATTGACAGTCTAAAGGACATATATAAACCCATTGGATCTTCTTTATAGGATTGCCCAATAATGTCCCGGGACAACTTGGGTATCCTGAATTATTTCCCCAGACCTGTTGAGTTTGACAACGGTACCAGGCAGCCTCCTTCAATCAGGGTTCAGAAGGCCACAGTAGAGCTGTGAGAAGCACTCTTCCAAGAAAAGAGTACTAAGAGTTGGTGTAAAAAAGAAGAACTTTTGATTTTTAGATTTTTGTCTTAACATTTAGGAGAATACCAGTCCAGGCTAGCCTGAAACTTACTGTGTAATCCAGGCTGTCCCCTAATGAATGGTGATCTTCTTGCCTCAACCTCCCTAATGTTAGAGGTCTAGGTTTGAGTTATCATACCAGGTAATTATTTTATTTTACAGCAAACTCTTGAGATCTTTCATGTATCTCTATGGCATGATGTGATTATAATTGGTCCCCACCAAAACTCACACTGAAGCTTAATTCTTCAATGTAATTATATTGAGAGGTGGTGGCAATTTAAGAGTTAATTAGGTCACAGGAGCTCTACTATCACAGAGGGATTAATATAGTTCCATGAGAGTGAGCTTCCCTTGTTCCTACACACATCCCTCTTGGATATGCCAACTTGCTTTCCACATAATATTCACTGCACTATTTTACAGAATGAGGCCCTCTCTAGATGTGTACAATGGTCATAATTTTCCTATCCTTACAACTATAATTCAAGATAAAAACATTTTAATAATTGCCCAGTCTCGAGTATTCTATTACAGCAACTGTAAACTAGGAAGCTTTATCATACACCACTTACAAATTGTAGTCACCCATTGTTTTTAAGATGAGTAAAGCGTCGCAAAAATATGAAATAATCTATGATTTGGGAGGATTCTCAAGACTTTGAGTTGTTCATTTGAAATCCAAAGATTAATGTCTGCCAGATTTTGAAAACATTAGATCTGTGTTTTTTTCATATCAAAATAATTTAATACTTTCCTACTGTAACTTTTCCTTGGTGGCAGCCAATGGAACTCGGGGCCTCACACTGGCTACCCCTGAGTATCACTGGCAGTCTCCTATTCTAAAGGAATGTTTGATTTAGAGTTATCTATGAGTCACCTTGTAGTGAAATGTGGTAGTACTTACCATAGTCCCATTCTCTTTGATGTTGATGTATTTGATACTGCTCTTGCCCTCTGCTGGTCCTTTTCCACTTCCCACACTAGCCCTTCCTTTCCTTCCCCACATCCTTCCCCCACCTCACACTCACTTTCCCTACTCACATGTGAGAGCAGGCTGATGGTGGGTCCCTCCATTGTCTCTTTTTCATTGGATCTTCACTGGCATGCTGAGCCATTGTATCTGCAACCTGAACCCCTTTTGTCAACCCCCCATCTAATTCTTCAGCCAGTGTTGTCAACATGTATCTTGATAATTCACTATTCAACAAAACAGCTCATCTTATTTCAATTGTGTCCTAACACTGAAAGGATCAATGATTCTTCCACATTTGTCTATTTTCACTTCCCTTTTTCTATCTCTAGTGTTCTTCCATTTGCACAAAGACCTTGTGCTCAACTGTGAATCTTCTCACTAATGAATTTCATTAAAACATGTTTCTCCCTCACACTACCTACTCACACTCCACTCTGTGACCACCACTCTTTCAGCTTAATTGGTCATGTTTTCATCATTCCTTCACAAATCTTCCATCCACATTGTTATTTATTTGTTGCAAGATTTTAACTTCTTCAGTTCTATTTTTATTAAATGTCTCTCCCTTGTTTAACATGTAGCTAAATGTCTATCTGGCCATGTTGTCTACCATGTCAAGAGAAATTGCAATGCCTTTAGCTCCTCTACCATGATGATGTCTGGTGCCTAGTAGCTGTTAACTAAATTTGTGTTGAAAGAATGAATGACCCTATTTATAGTGTTTTCCCCAAACCTACTGCTCTTGTGGTATCGGCCTCCTTGCAAGTGTATAATCACTTCTGCATTTTTGCCTTGACTCTCTCACTCCATTCACAGCTTCCTCTTCACTGCATGTCTGTACTAACTCATCAAAACTTACTTCCAATGTGAGTCAAGTCACTCAAAGAAAAAGAGGCATAGCTACATTAAGAGTTATATGATTAGGTGAAATGTACTAAATACCTACCCTGTGTCAAATTCTTATCATTTTCTTTACATGTCGTCTCTTTATATTAATGAGTCTTTATAACAAATTATAGAATTAGGCATCATATTTATTGTAGGGATGAGAAAGGTTCTGAAATTCAAACTATTTTCTTTAAGGAGATATGTTGAAACAAATATCATTCCCCAAGTCCACCGTCCCAGCCCCCCCCCCCCCCAGCTTGGGAATCCACTTGCCTTTCAGGGATTTTCACCAAATTCTCAATCTTTCTTCCTGAGCCTTCCTTTTTCCCTTGACTCTTTCTCTGTCCTCAGAGTCCTTCAGTACTTAAACTCCAAGTCAGTAATTTGTCACATAATCACACACTTCAAGATTGGTGGTCATTTTATGTTACTGATGAGAAAGTAAGCTTGTGAAGGCAGAAAGCCCATCACTTGTGTGTTTTCTCTATCCCCACAAGCTTTGTGTGTATGGTAGCAGACACAGAAACAGGAAAGGGGTTCAGTGAAATACTTCATGAAAACAAAGGTTAGTTCTTAGAAATAAAACAATTTTGCAGAGCAAACATATGTCTACAGAAATTAAAATTCCCTCATTGCAGATTATAAGAACATGTGATCATGGTAACTTTTGACTCTAATTAGACATGGTCATGTGGATTAGTATCTTTTTTCAGCTATTTTTCACTTTAAATTGCTTGTTGTTCTGATGCATTAACTTAAAATTTAAGCCACAATATGTCTAGTGTTCCAGCAAAAAGCAACTGTTAAAGCTCTATTTCTTCAGATTACAATATAATTGCATCAAACAGAGATCCCTAAAGTATTTGTTTTTAATCTCCCGTGTTGTCTCAGGCCAAGTTACCTCTCTTTTACTAAATCAGAATCCAACTTACCAAGTACATTTTTAAACTCCTTTGAAAGTGTGCTTGGTAAGTTAAATTCTAAAGGTCTCACCCTTAGGCTTAAGTAATGACTAAGATGCTATATGTAATTATGATTTGCTTGCAAAAGCAAAGGCGCTCATTATTTGCTGGTTACTACTATTCATTTCAACAGAACCTTGATTCAATTTAAGTGGTCTAAAAGACTGCAGGATAGGGGAACTGGAAAAGATGCCTCAACATTTATAAGAGCACTTGCTGCTCTTTGTGGGACCCAAGTTTCCAGCTCCTGGAATGGGATCTGATGCCCTCTTCTGTCCTCTGGGTGTACCTACACTCACATGTGCATGCACATGCAGAAATGCATAAATAAAAATAAAATTGTTAACAAATTAACAACTGGAAGAGTCTTTGTTGGGTTTGCATTTGTAGGGGGAAAAAAGCACCTCACAGGAATCTTCACAAGCTCATCATCAACAAGTTAGAGACTAATGAAATCAGGATGCTCCAGGGCATTGGGTATATCAAGGCTAGGTTTATGACACAGTCCTGGGGACAATCCCATTTAATTCAGACTGGGCTACTGGATCATAAGGTAGACAAAAAGGAGGTGTGGCTAATATGAATCAAATACTTGTAAGTGCTTTGTACATATGACCTCATTTAATATTCTCAAAACCCCATAATATAATTTATACTTCCATTTTAGTGAAGAAATTGGAGCTCAGAGAACCAAAGGCCACAGAGCACAAACAGATAAGCAAGGTTGTATCACAAGCTACCATTTCTATATACATGCTTTGTCTACTGTGGGCAGACAAACAAGTTAGACATATGGTCTCACACTGTCTGACTCATGTCACTAAGGGCTTTGGGGAAACTCAGATCACTTAGTTATGGGCATGAACACATATACCCAGCCAGCTAATAGCAGTTGCTTGGCTCTTTATCTGTTCTCTACATATTAAGTACACTGTGTGGTTTCCTAAATGTATTTCTATGTAATGATGTCCTTTTTGCTTTATAATTCCTAGATTTATAATAGACAAATAAATCTTGTTTTTATCTGCATTTAAGAAGTAGGATAAAATGTTTTCCTCCCATCAAACATTGACAGTTTTATTTTAGATTTTTTTGTTTTTTTGAAAAGTGCTTTTTGGCATAGCAGGCAAAAGCAATCTGGAGGCTTGTGTGATTGCTGTTCACACTTGGTAATGAATAAATTCTGTTGGCTTTCAGGGGAGTCAGAAGGGAGTCATTGGTTTACTAGAGATGTGGCCTGAAAACACCACACCAGCTCATCAGCGCTCCTGATCTCGTGCCCTTCCTCTGGCAAACCATGTGTCGGATGTGGTAGGAAAAAGAATCTCCCTTTCAGCAGCAGAATGTGTGCAAGCTACACCCTGAATTATACCATGATGACCTTGCAAATGCAACACATGCTGTTGTGACCACAGGCCCGACAACTGTAATTTCCTCTGCTTTTTGTCAGAGCTCCAGCAGGCATCACTTGCTAGGGGGTAGAGCAGCTAGCTAGAGTTGCTCCCTGACACCCAGGACACCTGCCCTCCCTCCTCTAATGCATATGTATAAAAGACTGTTCAATAGGATACTAGTCCCATTGGTTATGCAAACTCTTGAGTTCATCCTCCTGAATGAACTGTGAGGCCTGGCTAATGTGTTCTGTGAAGTCACTGAACATTTTGGAGGCATTATCTAATACACTTGCTGAAGTCATTCCAAAGCTCATGATTAGGCAGTTTCTTAGGGCAATGCACAGGTTGAAGCGGAGGATTTCCCCCAGTGATGTCACCAAGGGCTGTTTCATTAGTACATACACATTTCTGGCTTGCTGGGCCCAGACACTGCTCTAAGTGCTGGTGATAAAACCCTGATTAAGGCACGCTTTCTCCTAGCTTAACATTTAGTGGAGAAGACAGACAACGAAGAAGTTAACAAATGAAGAGTTTAGAGGGAGATAAACGGTTTCATGAAAATAAGAGTCTGTGAACTCTGGTGACCAGGGCTGTTGGTGTCATATAACCCCAGGGTGAACCATTCTAGTCACATGTCTAATGAGTGATGTGTTCTGAGAAAAATGCAGGGACAGCTTCCCAACTACAGACCTCTATTGGATTGGAGTTACACTGGAACCTTGGGTACACCCTTCTTCTAAGCCATATCTGGAGACCAGATTTCCAGTCATTGAAAATTTCCAGTTCTCGTTCCATCATGGCCACTCTTCTTTTCAATGTCTCTTTAAAAACTTTACAAGAGGCTTCTAACTCTGTCTATCTGCCTGCCTGTCCGTCCGTCCGTCTGTCTGTCTCTCTCTCTCAAGATTATACTAAGAGTAGGAAACGAACATGAAGAACTAGATATTGCCATAAACACAAAGTGGCTCGACATTTAAAATAAATATCCTCAAACCCAGTTAAGTGCTAGCTAGCCACATGTTTTCTAAACTGTATTCAGAATGTTCACTCAGCCTTCCAGGAAGCCATTGGCCTTTACTCTGCTTCTCTGGTCCTCTGAAGCTTCCCCCATGTGCCTTCATCCTCCCAGAGCTAATGGGCATCCCTTCCAAGGAACACTGTGTGGCCTCAGCAGCAAGAAAGCAGCATACCTGTGGTTTGGTGCAGAGTGAGCTGGGCCAGGAGTCTGGGGAGCCAGCCTTCATTCCCATCATTGCCAGCCACTCTGGGATCCCAAGCTAATCAAATCCTCTCTGTGCTTTAATTTATACCCATGCAAAATGGAAAACATAATACCGTAATAGTGCTCTGAACATGCGCAGCCAAATAAGATGGGAACAGAATGTTTGGTGTATTTGATTTGCTCCAAACTCAAAGAAATGACCTGGAAATCTCTGGCCACAGACACTAGGAACTCTTAAGGGAATCTAATGTAAAATAGGATAAGGAAAATTTAAGTCCTAAACTATTTTGGATATTAGCATTTAGATATGACTATTACTCCTGCTTTGGGGAAGGTTTGATATAAAGAATATTGAGAAAATTAATCAAAGGCTAGGTTGCATAAATATCCATGCATGAAAGGTTACCACTCACTTTTTATGTCCATAATCTCATATTAAAATTTAACAATCTGTTGTCACTTAAGCTCTCTCTTAACTAGTCTAGCCCCACAGTGAAAAGTTCCATTTTAATGAATTCTGATTTTAGAGCTAAGCCTGGTGGTACATTCATGTAATCCCACAAATCTGGGAGCTGGAGAGAAGAGGATAGCCCATCCAAGGCTAGTGTGGGCTATATAGTGAGACTATCTCAAACAAATCAAACACAAAAATCCTGACTTAACTGGACCATTCATCCCTCACTAAGGGACAATTATTGTGCTATAATATGGTTGTTTATAATGTATGAGGATGTGGGACAGAACAAGAGACATGTCTTCACAAGACCCAAACAAGGATTTATAGTAAATCCAGGGAAATGAGACATTCTTAGGCTTGGGGAATAAGCAGAGGGACTGAAAAGATGCTAGCAGGTGAGATACTGATTCTGGATAGAGGAAAATGAAGGTGTAAAGAAAGGGTTCAGGAAGCAAGTTTCTGGGCACCTCCCCAAGCTTTAGGAATAAGAATTTTCAAAGGTAGAAAACTAGATTTTGATGCCTTTTTAAGTTTAAAAAATAATTTCAGTTTTGTAAATGATGTATGCGAACAGGCTTGGGTTGTGCTGCAGAGAGTTTTGTGGGACTTTGCAGACACTGTCTGTAGTAGATAGTGTGATGTGAATTTGACACAAGCTGGAGTCATCAGAGAGGAGGGGCTGATTGAGAAAATGTCTCCATAAGACTGGGCTGCAAAACTTAGGTGGAGCAGGGAATCCTGCGGACCGAGGAAGGGCTGGAGGAGCCAGAGGTGTTAAGGATACCACAAGAAAATGGCCCACGGAAACAACTAACCAGGGCGTATAGGGACTCACAGAGACTGAACTGACATGGGAGCCTGTGCGGGTTTGATCTAGGCCCTCTGCATATATGCTATGGTTGTGTAGCTTGGTGTTCCTACAGGACTCCTAACAGTGGGAGTGGGGAACACTGTGGAATATTCCTTTACCCTATGTGAAGATGAGTCACTGTGATTGCTTTAATAAAGAGCTGAATGGCCACTAGCTAGGCAGGAAGAGGTTAGGCGGGACTTCTTGGGACAGAGAACTCTGGGAAGAAGGAAGGAGGGGGTTGCCAGTCAGGTGCAGAGGGAGAAGACATGCAGGAGGAGACATAAAGGCTATGAGCCATGTGGCAACATGTAGATGAATAGCAATGGGTTAATTTAAGTTATAAGAGATAATGGAACAAGCCTAAGCTATAGGCTGAGTTTCATAGTCAATAAGTCTCTGTGTCATGTGTGTGTGTGTGTGTGTGTGTGTGTGTGTGTGTGTGTGTGAGAGAGAGAGAGAGAGAGAGAGAGAGAGAGAGAGAGAGAGAGAGAGAGAGCTGGCAGCCCAAAGAAAAATTCATCTATAGGAGCAGGGGCTGCATCCGAAATGTTTGCCTGCTTTTAGGACCCTTTTCCTCCTACCAGGTTGGCTTGTTCAGCCATAATATATGAGGATGTGCCTAGTCTTATTATAACTTGGTATGTCATGTTTGGTGGTTCTCCCTAGGAAGCCTGCCCTTTTCTGAAGGGAAGGAGGAAAAAGGGATCTGGAAGAAAGGGGAGGTGGGCATGAGGGACTGGGAGGGGAGGAGAGAGGGGAAACTGTGCTTGGGATAAAATATATGAAAGAAGAATAAATAAAAAGGGAACAATAAATAAAGATAGGTTTAAAAAATCTTGCTGTAGGGCGTTTTCTTAATTAGTGATCAGTGAGGAAGGCTCCAGCCCATTGTGAGTGATTTCATGTCTGGGCTGCTGGTCCTGGGTTCTATAAGAAAGCAGGCTGAGCAAGCCACGGGGAGCAAGCCAGTAAGCAACACCCCTCCATGCCTGTGCATCCCTGACTCCAGGTTCCAGCCCTGCTTGAGTCCCTGCCCTTATTGCTTTTGATAATGAATTGTGATATGAACTGTTAGTAAAACAAAGCTTCTTTGGTCATGGTATTTATCACAGAAATAGTAATCCTAACTTTCATTATTTGAATGAGCTAAAGAGTAACATTATGCAGGTTTTAGTTTTGAAATTTATCATAACCGTATACATCCTAAGCAGGAGCCTGAAACAAGGCTCTGGATCCCAACACCAGCCCTACCCAAACAGGGAAACAAAAAAAGCAAAAAGGAAATAACATGGTAACATAGTGAGGAAAGAAACATTTTTTGTTTCTGTTTGAATATGTATTTACTTATATGGTTTATGGGTATGTATGTGTGCTCTAGGTTATCATAAACATATATCCTTCACTAATTTCTTAAGTAAAAATGAAAACATTTTGAAGATGGTATTTATTTTGGGTGGTAATTTGGGATATAAGAAAGGTTTTTGAGTCAGAATGTAACACAATCAGATTTACACTAGTGAAAAATATGTAGGCAACAATGTATAGGGTGGATTTACATAAAGAAAAACAGGATGACAAAGTTAGAGAGACTGTATGTCCATCATCAATTTTTAAGAATTGGACTAATTAAAATATCAATAGCTTCTAAAATTATTTCTATTTTTGACAATTACAGTTGATGATTTTCTTCATGAGGCTGGAAAGCATAGCAGGTTGAACAGGACATTGTTATCATCAGTGAGCATATAGGTTATGATTTACCTCACTGGTTCTAGAGGGAGAAGACCAAGAGATAATACCTAGAGATGTGCTATGATGATCTAAAAGGTAAATTTGGGTCCAGGGTAATTATTACATTATGGACAGTGCCTTAATCCATCTGACTTGCCATCACAAAATTCCAGAGACTAATTTATAAGAACATATATTTATTTCTTACAGTTCTGGAGGCTGGAAGCTCAAGGTCAAGGCCTTGAAATGTAGTTTGTAATACGGGCTTTCTTGATGAGTCTTCACATGGTAGAAGGGCCAGAGGGCCAGACACCACAGGGAAATCTTGTCCTTACATGGATTTCCCTTACACTAATCCTGTTCATAAGGCCTCTGTCCTCATTGCTTACTAACCTCTTAGTGGTCCTACACCTTATTACTTACTGCCCCTTGGTCACAGAGTTCGTTTGTGTTTCTTGATTCTGAGATGGAGTCTTAGACTCTTGTTACATTACCAGGCTGGTCTCAAACTCCTAGGCTCAAGTGGTCCTTCTACCTCAGCCTCTCTGCTAGCTGGGATAGTGTGTGTGTGTGTGTGTGTGTGTACACGTGTGTGTGTGTGTGTGTGTGTGTACACGTGTGTGTGTGCGCGCGTGTGTGCGCGCGTGTGTGCGTGTGTGCGTGCGTGTATCACTATACACAGCAAATATTAACACATGAATTCCAGGGGTCACATTCAGACCATCTATCAAGGCAACAAAAAGATTTAAGTGATCAATTTTCTGGAGGCAGGCAATACACAAATGGCCAATGAATTCATCATTGGCCACCAGAGAAGTGTAAATTAAAAAACAAAAAACAAAAAACAAAAAAACCACAGGATGTATTGCATCATATATAAGACTTGAAGATACTATGTTGAATGAATAAACCAATCATAGAAGGATGAATATATGGTCTGCTCACATGAGGAACCTGGACTTACTAAACACTTACAGCAAATCCACTTAAGAAAACCATTTGTCAGTTCCTCAAAAAGTTAAATGCAGAGTTCATTTTTAGGTATGCTCAAGAGAATTAAAAACCTATGTCCACAAAAACTTACATGGGAGTATTTGTAAGACTTTTTTCATAGTAGTAAAAATGTCAAAACAACTCAACATTCTTCAACTAATAAATGCATTAAAAAAGTGGTCTCTTTATGCAACAGAATAGTGTTCAGTCATAAAAATGGATGGCAGGATGGGGTTGGGGATTCAGCTCAGTGGTAGAGCGCTTGCCTAGGGCCCTGGGTTTGATCCCCAGCTCAAAAAAAAAAAAATGGATGGCAGGTACATGCTACCATATGGACAAAAAGTATCATGATACTGACTGACTAGATGCAGAAGACTGTATATTATATAATTATGTTTATATGAACCATCCAAAATAAGAGAGTCCAGGAAGTCAGAAAGGTCAGTTCCCAGAAGCAGGGGGGGGGGGGGGGAAAGGAAGGAATGTTGCTACTCAGGGGCATACACAATTTCTTATCTGGGTGATGAAAATGTTCTGGAATTAGACAGTGTTGTTATTTGTACAACTTTGTGAATATACTAGAACACCCTGTGGGCTGGAGAGACGGCAGTGTGGTTAAGAGCACAAACTACTCTTGCAGAGAATCCCAGTTCAGTCCACAGCACCCATATCAGGCAGGTCAGAACGGCTACTAATTCCAGCTGCAAGGAGTTTGATGCCCTCTTCTGGCCTCTCTGGGCACCTACACTCATTCTTGCAAATTCTCCCACATAAGCGTGCTCACACACACACTCACACAAGCACATGTGCACATATGCATATAATTTATAAAAATATTTTCATTTGTTTTCTTGGAGTTTTGTTTTATTTTTGAGACAGGTCCACTATTTAGTTCTGGCTGGCCTGGAACTTCTTATGGAGACCAGGCTAGCTGGAACTCAGATATAGCTGCCTGCCTCTGCCTCACAAGTGCCAAAGACTAAAGTTGTGTGCCACCATACCTGGCTAAAAGAAACGAGATTGTACAGGAGGGACTTTGAGGGGGTGAGTTGGTTTTTTTGTTTTGTTTTGTTTTGTTTTTTTGAGACAGGGTTTCTCTGTGTAGCTTTGCGCCTTTCCTGGAACTCACTTGGTAGCCCAGGATGGCCTCGAACTCACAGAGATCCACCTGGCTCTGCCTCTCGAGTGCTGGGATATATATATATATATATGTGTGTGTGTGTGTGTGTGTGTGTGTGTGTGTGTATACACACACACATATGTATATATATGTATGTATGTATATGTATATATGTATGTATGTATGTATATGTATATGTGTATATATATGTATGTATACATGAATTATATCTCATTTTAAATTGGAACAAAGTTTACCCTCGGTTTAAAAAAAAAAGACAATATGGCCAGGAGGTGATGGCAAACGCCTTTAATCCCAGCACTCGGGAGGCAGAGGCAGATAGATCACTGTGAGTTCAAGGCCAGCGCCTAGTCTACAGGGTGAGTTCCAGGAGAGCCAAGTCTACACAGAGAAACCCTGTCTCAAAACTCCCTGCCCCTAAAACAAAGACAATATGGAAACTGGTCCTTGCTGATTCAGAGTACATGCTTGGGAAACAGACTTCCCAGGTCTAGGGCCTCATCTAATGACATACGATAGTATGAAGTGGTTTGCTAGGTATTCAGCTTCCGTGTGCCATAGTCAGAGCCAGTGAGTAAGTCAAAGAGAACAGCTTACCACCCCGCATAGTAAGACCGCAGTGAATCGTCACTAATGTTAAAACTTTTCAAATTTATTTCGGAAGTATGGAAGAACATCTGCATCAGGAAGTCACAGGCTGACATGTAGAAGAAAGGACAGAGAGTGTTCAAACCTCTTGTTAATAAGCGGCTGTAGGTGGGCAGCCGAGCTCTTAAGGGTAGCATCCGCCCTCCCGCCCTGCCTGCTTCCTTCCTTCTGTTAGCGTCTGTGACGCCCGGTAGTGTTTGTTTATTTACTTCTCCACGTAAGGATGAAAGCTTTATCAGTGTAGAACTGGGTGCTGTTCCTTGCTCTTCCTGGATCCCAGGAAACAGGCTGCCCCAGAACAGGTGCTCCACGGCCAGAGTAAGATAATGAGAGAAAATAACCAGTCTCCTCCACCTGGGGTGTATTTAAGTCCACGTTCAAATCCAGTATGTGCTGCTGTGCTGTCAATGTCTGTGGGCATGGGGATAAGTATTTAGAATGCAGTTAGAAAGTGTACTGGTTTGAGAAAATGACAGTAATAGGGTCTTTTCCAGGTTCCATGATCCCTCCAGTCACAGGTACTTGGATAGGATTACTGTATCAGGCATGAATTCCTTAGTATAGAATGGGCCTTAAGTCCCAGTTAGACGGCTTTCGGTTACCTCGTAGATGTAAGTACTCTGTTGCATGTTGGGAGATATCTAGTGCTTAGTAATCTCATAAGTAATCATGACGTAAGTCATGTTGGGACATCCATGTATTTACAGCTCCTGGGGCTGCTGAGTCAGGAAGTCATTTTAAGTCCAGGAATTTGAGACCAGCCTACACTGTCCCTCACTCTGAATGTAAAGGCAATCTTGGGTGCCATGTAAATATGGATGCAAATAATTTAGCATCTGGCAAGTGTTACAGCTGCTTTATTTGACTACCAAATACTCTGATTCAGAGCTGGAGGCCTGAGCTCCATACCCAGTGTTACTTTTATTTATATGCTACATGACATTGGACAGATAACACATGTGAGCTTCCAGGTCATAACCAAGGGAATTGGGATGGTAAAACATAACGCACTGTTGTTTGAACTCAGACTGTGACAAAGTGTGCTTTCTACTCAAGGCATTATAAAAAAGCAACTTGCAATAGTAGTTACTGAAGTCAGTAATTACCATTTTAGTAATTCCTGCACAAAGGTGTGGAGCACAGACGTACTGGTGGAAAGTGTAAGCTGGTTCATCTGGATGGAAGTTCAGGTGAGAAGCATCCTCCAGCCAGTGGGTGGTGCTGTCTGGGGAGACTGTGCAGCTGTAGGAGTAGAACCTTCTAGGAGGAAGTGCATCGCTGGGGCAGGCTTTGGGCTTCTAGAGCTGGGCTCCACTTTCTGTTTGCACTCTTTGCTTCCTGTGTGTGGATGAAGTGTGACCAGTCAACTTCCTGCCCCTGTTGCTCTGCGTTCCCTGCCATAGTGGACAGGAGTTGTAAGCCAAAAGAAATTGCTTCTCTCAATTAGCTTTTCATCATGATAGTCATTCCTTTATTGTTCAGCAACAGAAAAGTAACCAATCCAATCTGCTACAGATGGCCATTTGGCAACATGTATCATGATTGCAAATGTATATACCCTTTGAGTTTCTAGAAAATTCTAGATACATATCTATTTGAGGAAAGCAGCATTGCCATTTCGTGGTAGCTCTGTTTAGGGTGGCAAAAGACAGTAAACCAACCAACGTTAGTTCAGTAGTGTTTAAAGAACTTAGGACATGCTAAATATCATAAAATATCTTTTTGCTCTGAAAAAGAATGAGCATGTCTTTTATTTTGTTTTTGTTTTGTTTTTGAGCTGAGGATCGAACCCAGGGCCTTGCGCTTGCTAGGCAAGCACTCTACCACTGAGCTAAATCCCCAACCTGAGGATGTCTTTTACCACTGACATTGAATAAGACACAGAAAGGGAAAAGGAGTGAAGAACTCCATGTGCAACGTGCTGCCTTTTGTGCATTAGCATGCGTGGGTAAACTGTGAGGCAAACTGTCTCTAAAAGAACACACAGGGAATGGAGAATATAATTAGCAGACAGAGCTGAGGGACAGTGGGATTATGACTGGGTACAACCTTTTGTATCTTCTGACTTTTCAAGTAGGAGAATGAAAAACGGATTCAGAAAATAATGGTTTAAATTACACAGTCAATAAAACTCTGCAGAGATCTCTTTCTAGAAGACCCTTAAATGAAACCTTAGGAGTTTAATGTGAGAACAATGTTTAACTGCATAAGGTAGTGTACTCTACATACAGAGCACATCCTAACTGGTATACAATTAATAACATGTTTTCTAGAGTGCTGCAATATTTTAAAACCCATTTTTTTATTAGAAGATTTTCTTAAAAGTTTAAATAATACACTGCCTCCAGGCTCAGAAAATTAAAAGCAACTGAAGATAAACTGACTTTAATACTGGGAACGCAAATTTAATTGGTTTCTCTTTGTTTCCAAGGCTCTACAGTTATCCCTGGCTAGCAACTGTTAAGGCATAAATGGCAGTCGACTATTCTTAGACTAAACACTAAGTCAAATAGCATGCTTCTGGTTTCAGAACACTCAACCAAACACTTGACAAGAAAATCATATATCAAAGCCCTTCTATACTTAAAGAACTTGAGGTAATATAAGAAAAGGAATCTATAGGAAAAGAAAATCTATATGAACTTAAGGTATAAGAAATGCCTGGTTTTGCTGGAACAGGAATTTAGAAGCATAAAAAAAAACCAAACTCCTATAAAGGGCTCATTTTCATATGAATTTATAGATTATAAAACGTGCTAGCTAGTGCTGGCCAGTTTTATGTCAACTCCACACAAGCTAGAGTTATTTAGGAAGGGAACCTTGATTAAGAAAACGCCCCACTAGACTGGCCTGTGGGGAAGCCTGTGGTGCATTTTATTTTCTGTGTTGATGACTGATAGGGGAGGGCCCAGACCACTGTGAGTTGTGTCACATCTGGGCTAGTGGTCCTTGGTGCTATAAGAAGGGAGGCTGAGTAAGCCATGAGGGGCAGACTCCTAAGCAGTGTTTCTCCATGGTCTCCACTCCAGTTCCTGCTCCCAGACCTGAATTCCTGCCCTGGCTTCCTTGAATTCCAGCCATAAGATGAAATAAACCTTTTCCTCCCCAAGTTGTAATTGGTTTCTTCATAACAATAGAAACACTAAGACACCATCCTCTTGTTTTGTGTGCAAATGCCTAGGTCACATAACCTTGTTGCTTGCATCATAAGAAGGGCCATCTGTTTATCAACTTTGTGAGTCTGGCCTGGCCTTAGGTCTTTTCCTGATCTGTAGACTGTGACAGATCTAAGATGATGTGGTTTCCACGACTAGGCCTCAGTAAGCCTTGCAGCTTCCTCTTCCCTTGGAAAATGACCCAAAAGACCTATCATCAAACTGCTCCAGCTTCCCTGAGGATGAGAGGACCCCTGGAAAGGAAGAGAGGGCCCTAGCTCACAGGCAGCACCAACTGACATGCCTAGAGGTCAGGCTTCCTTCCTACCCTGATGATGCCTTAGACAGATGCTCATCTGGTATAACTGAGGCCAGGTATGACCGGCAATGAATAGTCAAACAATCCACAGGACAGTGGCAGGTGGCAAATTATCACTTTATGCCATTATTTCAGGAGACTTGGTTGCCAGAAAAAGCGGAGAGTAAGGCATGTTCATCTCTCTCTAGCATGCACTACAACCTGTGCCAGAGTGGATTCCTTGTTTGTTTTAAGCTGTCGCTGGTATTCCCTACCACTGTGTCTATTATAGTCCACCACACACTCTGTAGGCACTCAATAAATACTCTTTAACTAGTCCCAACACATGTATTAGCCTTCGGGTATATTTATATTTCTAAATGTACTAATTTACTAATTTGCAAACTGCTGAAAATCAACATAATTATCATCAACAATTTGTATCGCTCTCATATCACAAGTGAAACAATGGAACGTATAATTGGGATATGGCTCCCTGGCTGCGGTGGATTATAACAACTGTCATAATAAAGCTGGTAAGATCATACAGTGAGCTAGCCCTCAAATGGGGCTTAATAAATGAACAGTGGACTTCTGTAAGTGAAACCCTAAGACAATTTTTTAAATTGCCACTAAAATTGTACTGGGTAGGGTCATAATAAACAGATCAATGAATCTTGGCAATGGACCAGACATCCTTCTGATAAACCAATAATGCCTTACATCTTGTTTACGGAGCTGTCTCACTTAATACCAAGATTACAAAAGCTGATCCAAAATAACAACCATCAATAGGTTGCCCAGAAGGAAGCAAAAGCAAACAAGGAACCCGAAAATATTGATATAAAATCAGTTAACTCGGAGATGAGAGGCTTCATGGATGCCAGTTGGCAATCATTTCCAATTCGATGTCAAAGTGGAAGACATTTGGCATGCCACCAACTCTTATTCTAATAATGGGACACTGATGTGTTTGACCAACAGAATGTTCATAGATGCTCCCAGCACACTAATCTGAACAGGAAACTATATATACACATGTTTATTCTAAGAGATGGCCAGAGATATTACTTACCTATTTTCATCCCAGAAGCTCAGGCAATCTGTGAATCTAGGGAGTTGGTACTGAAAGCTCAAAGGCAGCACCCACATTCTAATTATGGCATGTATGACCGGATGCTGCTAGGCAGAGGATTTGTGTAGCGCCCAGCTGGAGATGAAGGAAGGGCAACTCCCCAGCTGGTTTTCCTGCATTTCAGGGGTGTGGCCTTAGTCAGACATTCTAGAAAACACTCAGTTTCCCTGATGTGCTGTTACCAGCAAGTGGAGAACAGAGAATGTCAATAAGAAACTGTGTCTATGTATCTAAAACTGGTTACTGGAAGGCTGTGGGGTCTGTAAGGATGCAGAGCTTTCTGCTCATCTGGTAGGGAAAGTGTGTCTTCAGAAACCTTGTAGCCAGTCATCTCTCACCACCAGCTTTGAGGTGCAGGACTGGGATTACTTGACTGAAGCACTTCATGCCTCCCTGGGGAGATATGTGACGTTCAGGGAAGACTCCAAGTTCTTGCTCTGGGGAGCCATGTACAAGCTGTGACAATGACCAACAGCAGCTGAGCCTTGCAGAGGTATGTATCCATGCTGCCTGTCTTTACTTCCTAGCTTCCTTTCCCCATCCAATTCCAGTTCCTGGTTAAGATCACTGTGGTGGTTTGACTGAGCACAGCCCCCATAGGCTCATATATTTGAATGCTTGGTCCTTAGTTGGTGGAACTGTTTGGGAGGTTTAGGAGGTGTGGCCTTGTTGGAGAAGGTATATCACTGGGGGCGGGCTTTGAGGTTTCAAAAGCCCACACCAGGCCCAGTCACCCTACCCCATATCTCTCAGAGCCTCCAACTTGCAGATAATATACAAGCTCTCAGCTGCTACTTCAGCACCATGCCTACTTGCCTGCCACCATGCTTCCTGCCATAATGATCATGGACGCACCTTCTGAAACTGTAAGCAAGCACCCAATTAAATGCTTCCTTTTATAGGTTGTCTTGGTCATGGCATCTCTTCACAGCAATAGAAAAGTAACTAAGACAATTCTGTATCCATCCACCCCTGTCTGTCACCCCCCCCACACACACCTTGCACACACACACACACACACACACACACACACATCCTTTTGTCTCCTCAGGGAGAGCCACAGGGCACACACTACTGAGTAGATATGGTGAGAAAGAACCTCTTGAGCCCCTTTGCACAAACCGCAATCTGTGCCAGCTAAGAGTGGGCATGTGAATAAATTCTGAATGATAGCAATTCTCCCCAATCTGGGACAATTCTTTCATTTTGAGTATTCAGACTTGGGAGGAGGATTGGAGAACTGGAAGCTGCCTTTGACTCAGCAAGTATGGTTTTCTAACCTTTTAATTACACTCTAGATATTGAAGTGAGAATACCATAGAATTGGGTGATATAGAGCATAAGTCACTTATGTCTGGATGCCGCTCTGGCTCTAGTTAATGTTTGGCTACATACTGCAGACTTCGGAGAAGAACCAAGACAGTCACTATAACCTGTTGATGGGTTAGTAAGAAGTTTTGAGGAGAATATATGGGAAAACAGAACAACAACAATAACAAAGCAAACCTTCAAGCAGGCAATAGGGAGATCTATGTCAGGTGACCCACATGTAACAGAGGTTATTTAATGAGGCCTGGAGGAATCCATAGCTGCTTACACCAGGAACATGTGATTTTTTTCATTAAATGTCTGTCAAAGACTGTTGAGTAGAGCTAATGTGTCTTTTGAGCCTGTGTCCCTTAGCACCAAGCCAGTGTCTAGCACATACTAGCTCTCAATAACTGCTGGCTAAATTATTGAGTAACCAAAGAAAGACTCCATTGAAATGAATTCCTGGGACCTACTGAGAAACTGTTCAAATATTCTGTGGAAAATGAACATTTGAATATCTCAGTGCTAAAATGTTTTCTTTAACAGTATAAATTAATATAGAAAGTAGGCCTAGCATCTGAGAGAGAAAGGTTTAAAAGCAACTGTTATTTTAATTCACTATTGCTGAAATATATTCTTTAAAAAAAAAGCTCCTTAAGTTTCATTTTATGCTTGGGGTAGAATTTGTAGAGGAGCATGATAAGGGCTAAAAACAAGCCCTTGTTTGTTTGTAGAATAGGTTATTTAAAACCAGGCATGGTAGTGCATGTCTGTAATTCCAGTACTTAGGAGGTGGAGGCAGGAGGATCAGAAGTTCAAGTTCATCCTTAGCTACCTAGAGTTGGAGGCTAGCCTGGTCTATGTGATATGCCATCTGAATAAAAAAGTTAGATTATTTAAAAGTTCAAGCAAGTTTTCACTAGATTTCCATATATATATATAAATACATATATATATATATATATATATATATATATAGATATAGATATAGATATAGATATAGATATAGATATAGCTATTTGTGGGGGGGAACTTTTCTAGGCAGGGTTTCTCTGTGTAGCCCTGGCTGTCCTGGAACTCACTCTGTAGACCACACTGGCCTAGAATTCAGAGATATGCCTGCCTCTGCCTCCAGAGTGCTAGGATTAAAGGTGTACACCACCACTGTCAAGCTAGATTGCCATTTAAATTTGCCCCAAACAAAGAAAACAATAAAGAGACAAACAAACCATAAAAGCCTCCTTTGTCTGCCTTTCCTTTCAAAGGGAGAGATGACTGAAACAGAGCTGCCATGCTAGGAATAGAACCTAGAGCAGTGCCCATCTAAACCAGACAAGTGGTATGCCACTGAGTCATGCCCACAGCCTCCAGTCCAAGAGGCCTGAGCTTGATTGTGTGTCACAGGTATCCTCATCCTGAACTCTTTCAAGAAATATCTACAAAATTAAACCTTGTATTTTCTGATTTTTTGATTCTTAAACTACAGAAATATAAAACTTAGAGATTATTATATATTTCCTTATGCTTTGACAGTATCTATGAGCACAAGCATCATGGTATGGATGAAACTCTTTTATCTGAAAATACTTTAAATGTTTCCTAGTGATAATGAACAGTGTCTATTCTCAATTCTCCAACATTGCAGCACAGAGTGCCTACTAAATACTAATTCTGTGATAAGCATAGAGTCCAAGACCCATCCTGACCAGAGGGACAATGGAGGACAATGGTGGAACACAGTACTTGCTAGCTGTGGCTAAGAGGGAGTAGTAGCTTCCTGTTGTCCTGATAAAAAACGTCAAGGCAAATCTGGGTTCAAATTCCAATTCTTCTATCAACCAGCCATTTAAAACCTCTGGAGTGCGGAACACTTTGCTGAATAGCTGAAGAACATTGGCCTCCTGAGTTCAAATCAGTCTATTAACTAGAAGGGAAAAGCATCAAAGTGCTTTATACCACATGCTATGCCATCAGCATTTCACACACCATCATCTATATATACACATAAAAACACACATGCATATATATACATACACACACATATATGTATACACACACATATACATACAAAGAGAGAGAGAGAGAGAGAGAGAGAGAGAGAGAGAGAGAGAGAGAGAGAGATGACATAGACATATATTTTCAGAGGACTTCATTGAGTCTCCCAGAGGTTAACTATTTCTTTGAGGGCATTACAGTTATTAGGTAACTTAAGTAGAAATCTCCAGCTCTGTCTGATTGAAGAATAAATCATGCCACATTATGGCCAATGGTTTGCCACACACTAGAATGCATTAAGAACCATGAGAAATTAACTACACCAAAAAAGGAAAGAAATGCATAAAAGGTGCCAACTGTGAAAAACAGAAAGAGTTCAGATATCATTTTTAATAAATGAAAACTGAAAGATATGGTGGTAGTGGTGTTTTAATTTCAAAAAAGAATTTACAGTGGTGCTAAGTACTTGTAGTCCTGGTTTTGTGGAAGACTGAGATAGAAGGATCCCACATGCTAAAGTCTGGCTTGGATAACATTGTTGAGGGAATTTTGATTGCACTGTGACACTCCGAGTCTGGTAAATAAGTTTACTTTGAATAAAGGAGCAGAGCTAGTGAGTAGTTGACCGGAATTGGCCATAGAGAAGCCAGTAATTTGGATAGAGAAGATGGACTGGAAGCAAGTACTTGAGTTTGAGTTTGGGGTTTCCTTTTGGTTTGGGGACAAGTGAAGAGACACATCTCTTGCTGGGTCTCTGGCCAAAAAGCAAAGTCAGCTGGTTGCTTCTTAGCTTCTCTGATCTAGTAGGTTTTCACCCACCACATCTGATTTCCAAGTCTTTGTTGATAAATAGAACAATAGAGATTTAGTTTAAACCTACATATCTGGCTGCAGCAGTCTGGAGCTGCAGGATCAGAAGGCCCTCCAGGATGCAGTCTGAGTGGCCAGTGGGATATTGACTGAGGGGCAGTAGAGCCACCGACGATAATTAAAAATTAGTAGATTCATGTGCAGCCACTAAGCTGACAGAAAAACTACATTTAGCACCCAACATGGGGCACATAAATCCACATAGGCCCTGAAAAAGCTGGGAAAAAAAGTTATGAGCAGGCTTGGTGCTTGCTGCATACAGAGGTACAGCTCTTTTAAGCCTCGCTACTGAGCACTTGTATGGGATTTATGAACAGTGGGTGGAGTGCTACTCAGTTGCAAGAGACTAGATAGAAATGCCTACCACACAGCATAGACTTAGAAACTTCCCAGAGCTGGGGTGGGTAGATAGTTCCAGGCCTGGGCCACAGGCATGAGGCTCCACTATCACCTACCTGAAGGTGGTGACCAGAGTGAGCTGCCAGGCTATGTGCTAAGCTATCCATGCAGCAAAGAGCCTAGCAAGTTAAGGTTTGGCTCACATGGTCAGGAAAACACTACAGGCATCAAAAAGTCAAGTCCAGACTGAAAAAAACCCTCTGAACAAATATAGTATGCTTTAAAATGCATTTAGATATTGAAGAAAGGAAAGAAAATAGATATAGACAACCATAAAAATATAGTTTAAAAATAATAAAGGGAAGTTGTTAAAGAGAGAGTAAAATAATATAAAACAAATAAGCCACGAAAGGATGGGGAATACCATAACACAGGGCCTGTGGAACATATATAGTACTTTGTTAATGTTAAATTTTTAAATGCTAATGAACAAAAACCAATAGGTGCTGAAAGACATTGGATTATGGGAACTGCTGAGTTAAACCAACTTATGTATTTTAAGGATGTCTTAACTTCAGAATGAAAGTCAGAAAATATGTTGCATTGGGGAAAAGATTTTGCTTTTGTTTCCACAGGAAACAAAAAGCTATGGATTTCTTCAAAATTAATAAAGATCAGATGTGATTGAAAGAGATCCTCCTGAAGATCTCGGCAAGAGACAATAAGGAAAAAAAAAAACAAGAAAAACTACAAAGCATGAGAACAGCTCTGAGACTGGATGAGACATGACAAATCTTGTTGACTACAGAATCCTCATGACTTATTATTACATGTCATCCTTTAATATAGCATAGTTGGAGGTTTGTGGTGATATTGTGTTCCCCAAAATATTGTGCACCCTAATTAACTTATCTGGGTTCAGAGAACAGAACAGCCACTAGATATAGAAGCCAGAAAATGGTGGTACACTCACCTTTAATCCTAGCATTCCAGAGGCAGAGATTCCTCTGGATTTCTGTGAGTTCAAACCACACTGAAAACAGCTAGGCATGGCAACAAGAGCCTTTAATCCCAGGAAGTGTTGGCAGAAAGGTATATAAGGTGTGAGGACCAGGAACTAGAGCCTGGTTAAGCTTTTAGGCTTTTGAGCAACAGTTCGGCTGAAATTCATTCTGGATGAGGATTCAGAGACTCCCAGTCTGAGAAAACAGGATCAGTTGAGGAATTGGCAAGATGAGGAAGCTGTGGCTTGTTCTGCTTCTCTGATCTTCCAGTGTTCACCCCAATACCTGGCTCCAGGTTTGTTTTCATTAATAAGATCTTTTAAGATTCATGCTACAGAGGTTGGGTTATACAGTCCAAGTGAACTTATAAAGTTGACAGATGTCTTTTACCTACTAAAACATAGAACAAAAAAATCTTTAGCTGATTTGTGCATACTGCATATTCTGAACTTGTGTTAATGCATATATATGTGTGTATATAAGCATATATAAGGATATACACACACATACACACACACACATATATATACACACACACACACACACACACACAATATATATATATATATATATATATATATATATATATATATATATATATATACTATCCTTAAAAGTTTGTGTTTTCAGGAAAAAAAGGACCAGACACTAGTGAAGACAGGTATCTCAAGTGACCCAGCCTCTCAGAACATCTCTGTTGCAGTTTCCTCAAAATTCTGCATCAGGAGCAACTTAAAAGCTTCTAGCTGAGATGGTCCAGCCTCACAGACTACTCCAGCCAAGACTTAGATATGTTCTACACTTTCCCATCATACAGAGACTGCACAAAAAAAACAATATAGCTAACTCTCCCAGGACTTGACCATTATCCCAGTTTTCTCAGGATCCTCTAAAGATGTCATTGCCTTCAGACAACAGGAAACAGTCTAGACAACATGACACTCATATTGCCAAGAAACAGAGTGGGTGGTTTTTGATCATTTAGTGGGTTATGGATGTTTGTCATCATTTAGGGAAGGTGGCTGCAAATTGATACTAGTTATGGTGAGGAAAGATTTGTTTTGACATACTGTATATATGTTTCTACTTTTGTAGCTCATTTTAAAATGTAATATAAAGTTCTAGTCCTTAAAGGCTATTACTACAAACTGTTTAAGATAATTAAGAAAGGTTGCTTAGTTGTTAGTCATCCATAACAATCAAACTTGTAGTCATGTAGGTATGTTTTCAAAGTCAAACAGAGGTATATTTTGATAGATAGATGGTCTTCAAAAACAGACTATGGCATTTAATATGCTTTAATAACATAAGGTTTTTCATGACAGTGAAACATATCTGCTCCTGGCAGCACCAATTTACTTCAAAAAAGGATGATGGTCATCAAACTCCATATGGAGTTTGCTTTCAATATGGCAAAGGTATGAAACTGCCTTTCCTTGACTGCTGACAGAATGCTGTCCAAATTGGACAAGCAGGACGCAAAAGAGAGTGAATGCCAACATTTTCCAAAACAAGACAGGACAGTCCTTCAAAATTCCTGCTTCACTAAAATGTCTGTAAGATATTCTAGGCCTGTAGGTTGATGATGGATGCCCCAACATTACAGAGGAACCTTGGGTAACTATCTAGTCAGCCAGCTATTTCTGTCATTTCTATAGTTTTTGGAAGTTGCTTACTGTTTATTCAGGAAGTATTTGATTCTTCTTGGGTCTCTGATAGGGATTGAAGACTAGATAGCTATACCATTTTCTTTGTTACCAAATTAAAAAGAAAAACTTACAAAAGGAATGTAAACTTCATAAAGGTTGAGAGACAAAAAAGCTTCAGTTTTATCTAAGAAAATATTTTGAGGTCTAAAAAGACCAAGTTTTGTGTTGGTAATACAAATTATAATAGAAAATGGTTTAGGTATAAAACTTTGGACTCATCAAGATGTGATAGATAATAGGGTATTTTCTCCAAAATTGTCAAATACAAGTGAACTGGACATTGTAAATGCAATTCTTACCTGATAATTGTTCTCAGTATATACAGTTTTACTGTGTTAGAGTTAAACCCTTTTCTTTTTATTTAGACAAAAAGGGAGAAATGTTGCAGAATATTTGTACACTGTATGAAGATTAATTGCTGTGATTGGTTTAATAAAGAGCTGAATGGTCAATAGCTAGGCAGGGAAGTATAGGCGGGGTTTCCAGGGAAAAAGAGGAAGAGGTGGAAGAATCTAGGCATGAGGATTTCACCAACAGACTCAGAGCAAGTCAGATGTACCATACTGAGGAGAGGTAACCGAGCCACATGGCAGAACATAGATTAAAAAATATGGGTTAATTAAATTATAAGAGCTACTTGGAAACAAGCCTAAGATAAAGGCCAAGCTTACATAATTAATAATAAGTCTCTGTGTTGTTATTTGGTACCTGGCAATTCAAAGATAGTCTGACAAGAAAGTTTGCTACACAACATAGTGAGACATTGCCCACCAAAAATAAACAAATAAAAAATAATAACAGTAACAACAAAAAATAACTGTGTACCTGCAATCTGAGAAGAGCTTGCACATTGCTGTCCCTTATACTGATTATCCCTCTCTAATGCTATAAAAATCCTCTTCAAGTCAGTAACTCAACTTCAAAATCCTGAAGTTAAATATTTAAGTTCCCCTTCCCCATCACAACACACCTGAAGACTGGACATCTTCTCATGAACAGCTGTGGCTTAGCATGGACATAACTCTTAAAAGTATCAGTTTAACTAATTTCTGACTGAAGATCCCTTTTAGCTACTTCTGGTGAGAGGGCCAACCCATGAAAACTTTGTCCTGCCTATTCTAATTTGTGGCCCAATGATCCATTCTATTAGTGCTTTGGTATGCTCCAAATCTACTTGAGGTTGGTAAGAGTGAGAAAAACTTGGCTGCTTATTAACTGAGTTGTGCTTTTCCTAGTGAGCTAGTCATGGGGAATGATAATGTCACAAAATGTATCATGCCATCAGCTTTCTGCACTATAATGATGCACCCAATCTGGGTTTTCAAAGACATCTATCCTCAAGCAATACAATTAACCTATACAACACTGGTTAAAGATTTTTCTTCAAACAGATTTGTCCTCCTAACATTTATCACCAAAGATAATACATAATCTCAAAAGTGGAAGCACTTTAACATGCATTTTGTGTTCCATTAGCCTGTAAGCTCCTTGAGAGCAGCTTCCCCCATCTTATTATTGTAACATTTTGGTGTGAAGAATAATGTCTGACACAGAGCAGACCACTGTGAAATAAATGTAAAATAAATTAATCTGCTTAGTGAGTGTTACTAGACCTATGTATTCCTATGGCATATATATATATATATATATATTTGAAGAAACAAGAATGCTCTCAACTTTTAAACATATTTCAGCCAAATGTGGCTAGCTACCAGTAGTTAAGAATTATGTACTATCCCGTCTTAGTTCCTTAATTTGACAACAGAGATTTGGAACTGTATACATATAGTTATGTACCTGTAAAGAAAAGGATATTATAGATACATGAAATACTCAGATCATTCTTAAATGTATTTTATCCTTTTTAAGAAAATTGTCTTAGCACTTTTAGGTTTACTTTTATCTTAGTGTGGAAGCTGTTTTTCACTGGGACAATTGAGGATTTCTGTGTGTGGTAGAGATACTTTATTGTCCATTAAAGATTTGTGGAACCCATTTCTAAGGTACAGAATCTTGGGGAAAGGTTTTGGTTTTTGTCTTTTAGGAGAATGAAGGCTAATAAATTGATGAACACTGGACAAACAATAAATCATCTAAAAAAAATGTCCCAAGAAAAAGAGTAAAATGGCCTATTGGTATATATCTATAAAATTTCATAAGTCTTCCTAAATGTTTGTTTCTGCTCTTCTCTAAAGACATTTAACATTATTGGTCTTCTTGTAGTCCCAGTTCAATTAAAATTTAAAGCTGGCTTTGGAGTTGGAGAATGGCTCTCTTCTTCTTTAAACCCAAGCATGTTGTTAAAAGGAAAATGCAAACTCCCTGTACTCCCTGAATCTTGCCAGAAAAACAAACAAACAAACAAAAAGTGTCTCTGTGTTTCTTTCTTTCTTTTTTTTTTTTTGATTTCTCAAGACAGGGTTTCTCTGTGTAGTTTTGGTGCCTGTCCTGGACCTTACTCTGTAGACCAGACTGGCCTTGAACTCCCAAAGATCCACCTGGCTCTGCCTCCCAAGTGCTGGGATTAAAGGCCTGCACCACCACTGCCTGGCCTGTTCTGTGTTTCTTATTTAATAAGGCCATTCGGAATTACATCTACACAGAATTGTCCATGGATAGTGGCTGCCAGGTCAATGACCCTATTTCCTGCACCTTTACATCTAGGTGAGATAGAAGATAACAGAGATTAGCTATCAAAGATATGTAGAAAAACTAGCAGTCAGGGATTGGTTCCTTCCCTAGATTACCAAAACCTATAGACACTTAAGTCCTTTGTCTAAGATACTATAGTATTTGCATACCTTATGTGCATCAGTATATTTCACGTCCCTGTAGGTCACTTATAATTTCTGGTACAATGACAATGCTATTTAAAGAGCTATTTTACTATATTGTTTAGGGAAATCAATCTACATGCATTCACTATGGATGCAAACGCCATAAGGCTAATGGCAAAGCATATGTTAGCAACAATTATAACCAACACTTCTTTCAAATATTGGTGATCCATAATTGTGAACGTGTGGATCTGGAACCCATGGAAATGAAGTGACATGTATGCCTTTTCTGCCTGAGTGTCGGGGACAAAGAAGCTAAGGATGTGGGGGAGCTGGGAATGTTTGATAAATTTCTATACTTCTTTCTGTTCTAAAAACAGTCTTTAAGAAATACACACCAGCCAGATGGTGGTGGCCACAGCTTTAACCCTGGCACTCATGAGTCAGAGGCAGTTGGAGTTCTGAGTTTGAGACCAACTTGGTCTATAGGGCAAGTTCCAGGACAGCCAGAACCACACAGAGAAACTCTGTCTCCAAAAACAAAAACAATTTCAGAAAACTGAGGCAGAAGAATGGCAAATTCCAGGCCCAGACTAGGCTACACAGTGAGATCTTGTCTCAGAGCACAAAATGACAAACTGACCAGAGTTTCCAGTTCAAATTACATTTTAATTGGACAGACTAGATCTTACCATAAGTATATTTCAGATATTGCTTGGAACATCATTGTGGTGCAAATGTGAAATATTTCCCACAGACTCCTCTGTATGAACATTTGGTTCCCAGCTGGTGGTAAAGTTTTGGAACATGCTAGAACCTTTAAAAGATGAAGCCTTCTTGGAGGAGTGGGTCACTGGGGAAGACTCTGAGGGTTGAGAGTTGGGCCCCACTTCCTGCCCACTCTCTACTTCTTATCTACAGATATAATGTGACAGGCTACTTTATATTCCTGCTACTATGTCTCCCCCTCTCAGCCCCCAAATACCAGACTGTGTCCCCTTGAACTACAAGCCCAAATGAACCCTCTTCCCTCAGGTTGCTTCTGGAGCAAGTCAGGTTTTTGTTAGAGCAACGAGACGAGCAGCTAATACAGACATATTGTTACTAAGGTTGTATTTACTGTTTATCTGAGACCCATATTTAACAGAGCATCCTGACCTTATCTGGGAACTCTGTTTCCTCACTGGCACAAATTTAACTAGTCTCTTTCAAAAATAAAACAAAACAAACCTTTTAGGTTCTTGTCCTACATATCATTAAATTTAGCACCTGGAATATTGTCTGGCTTGTGGTTTAGACTATGTTTTGGGGACTCATAGAATAACTACCCTCTAATAGCTGAGATACGAGTGATTATGCAATTGTTCTTTTTAAGTGCTTGAGACTAGAATAGGGGGATGTAGGTGAAGATTTTACACACACACACACACACACACACACACACACACACACACACACACACTGACCTTTCTCACAAACTGTTCTATAGTATATAATTTATCATTAAGCCACTGTCATGTTATGATGGGTTTTGTTTTCTGGTGGAAAAGTTTTAAGTATGAAGAGGAGCTGGTTTAAGAAAAGACTTGGGATGAGCCAAATTTTTAACTCTTTTTTAAATAAAAATTAAAGAATATATTCTATTAAGATAAATGAACCAGAGTTTGTTCTCACTTACAGTAGTATTCATGGCTTTGTTCATAATACTAAAATTTCAATTTTGAACCATCTTGTGACAGACAGATTTTAAAAAACAACTTAGGTTATAAAGAGAGAAGGAAGGATATAGTAATTCAGAGAGAGAGAGAGAGAGAGAGAGAGAGAGAGAGAGAGAGAGAGAGAGAGAGAGAGAGAGAGAGAGATCTAACATTAACTAGTGTGTATGGTTTGTTTTTTTTTTTTGTGATACTAATGATGGAGCCCAGAGTCTGGTGTATGCTGAGCTGACACTCTACCATAAAGCTTCCTCTCTAGCCTTAAATGTTTTTTAAAAGAATGAGCTCTGAATAAACAAGACTCAAAGAACTATTAAAAGTGAAATCTGTTATTTTGATGCACATAAAGTTTTAGCAATACAATCCATAAAAATTCCTCCCAGTTTGTCAAACAGTTTAAAGGACCTATTATATGAAGAAAAGTCACCATCCTGAGTGATATCCTTTTGGGTTGTAAGAAGAATTTACTTGAACAAACTGGTCATGGTGGTGCACACCCATACTCCTAGCACTTAGGAGGCAGAAGCTAGGGACCACAACAAATTCAAGGTCAGCCTCCTGTACTCAACAAGTTCCAAAGGAATTTTTTGAGTTGAAAAAAAAAAATGAATGACCTCCGAGTTGATTTCTGATTGAGTCACTTATTCTGAACTGGCTTGTTCATCTGTGTAGGAACTCAGAATGCTGGCACTAGTGCATCCTAATGGTTTTCCAGGTAATATTTAAGCGAGGGGGAATTAAACATCTTCCAAAAAACATCTTAACTGGTCCACCCCAACTTTGGTGGTGGGGATATCATCAAGGAAAGTGAAGAATGGAAAACAACTGAATCATTACTTTAAAAGCAAAGTAAAATATACCATAAAAGGGGCAGGAAACAATAGCAGACATTAAGAGATGTTCTCCTCCCATGAACTCTAGGGAAAGTGCGAAAGAGGGACATGGCCTGAGCTAAGCCATGAAGTAAGGAAATCCAAGGTCTGTTTGAGGAAGCAGAGCAGACACTGCAGATAGACATCGAGTGATAATCACAAGCCATGAAGTGAAGTAGACAGCTAGAGGACTGGTCTAGAACTCAGAGCTGTAGAGTCTGTCTAGCATGTGCAAGGCCCTGGATTTAATCTCCACTACTGCAACTAAAACAATTAAGAAGGAAGAGAGGTGCATTTCTAAAATGGGACGTTCTAGTATTACATACATGAATGCATACACACATTAATACATTCATACCTACCCAGACATGGAGAGATGACACCTTTTAGATTCTTTCCCTCCTTGTTAGAAACTGCCCATCACAAAGTGTGTTCATCTCTCTGCCAGGTATACCCATAAGCTCCATTACAGTACTGCTGTTGAGCCCTGGGAACATCTTCCATGTGCTTTTTGTTAAATAATATGTCAGAATATTAAGAGAGCTGAATTATAATGCTTGGTGCTGGAATGCTGACTCTCCAGCTACATATGCCTCCCAGCTACAATTTCATGTTTTTTGAAAGACTAATCCAGGCATTACATTATTGTCAGTGCCTCCCAAAATATTCCTTGCCAATTATTCTGCTTGTTTTCAAAGGTTCTCTTAGTACAGGTATTTCCTGTTTTATTTCAAAATTAATGATAAATGATAGGCCTTTGAAGGTTTAGAGAATGAACTGTGATCCAAGAAACAGCTTTTTTTTTTTTTTTTATTGGATAGGCATTGCCTAAAGAGTTCCAACAGTTTTCCTTCTCTCAAGCTAAAAAGGTAATTACTTTTCCCATAGTCATACATTCTTGAGGACTTAAAAATATATTTTGAGAAGTTCATTTGTAGAAAATACTTTCAAAATGAAAACATGAGATGTTCTCTCATGGTGAATGAAAGTCTCCCTTTTTACCTTTCTTTGGCTCTGGGGCACTGTCTGTTAATAGCTACCACCCTAGTGTTTCATCATTTTGATATGGGCTAGTTCCTTCATTCTTCCTACTTGCCACAAAAACTGGAACAAGGAGAAGGGTGTCTGAACTCACAGCCACCCGGTATAGGTAGGACCAGTCAGGTTTTTCAGTGTCCGCATTGCTGGACAGTGGCGAGAACGGACCATTTCCTTTGTTTTTCCTTAGGAGATGGTAGTGCTTCAAGAACTAACAAAACCAATTCAACAGCTGGCATCTAAGAGGTAGAAGCTACCAGAGCAAAGCCTGGGGCCCTTTAAAGAACAGTTATGAAATTTATTCCTAGAAAAAAGAAAAAACAAAAAACACACGTACTTGGAGTATAAAAATTAACTTCCGTTCTCTGTTGGGTCAAATTAACCACAAGGAAGGATTTCTCCTTGCACCTAATCATAGTCTACCTTACCCTGAGACAGACCCTGAACTCTTTTCTCTCCCATTGCCCTGTGGCCAGCCAGTGCCTTTTCTGACTCATATCCATATTCTGGGGTCTGGGGCATGATCAAGATCGGGAAGCTTTCTGGCCATGGGTGAGAGTGACGGGTTCTATTTGCCTGCAAACCTGGGCAGAAAACCAGAGAATCACACCTGGTGCTCTGTTCCTTTCCAAAGAATAGGAAAGCAGGGCATGCTGAACTCTAGCTCTCTAACACAGCCAAGGCTGCCTGGCGCGATACACATCTTTGTTCTATCCTGAAAGATCACAGTGACCCAGGCCATACCTTAACCTGCTGCAGAGCCTCTTTCCTTCTGGGCCATTGCCATCGCCTCTAAAACTACAGAAGCTAAGTAATGCATTAGAACCTGAAAAAACAAAAACCGAAACCCAGCACAAGCTCGCTTTCCCCCACCCCCCATGTGTGCATGTATGCATGTATATGCCAATACACACATTCATATTCTAAAAGTAAACTTCTCAGGAAAATTAGGAGAATATTAATTTTCATTCATTATAATCCTGTGTTCCTTTGGGCAGAAGTCAGAAATGTTAATACTCCAGTGATAATGATGTCCTTGCATATATTGAAATTATTGAAGTGCTGGTCACAGCCACCTGATGGGTTGCAGTTAGGTCTCCATGCTGAGAAGTAGGAGGAAAAGTAGTAATGATTAAGAAGACATTCGAGTGCTCCTCTTGCCTCTGGCTGGTTTACTTTGGACATCACAAACCCTTTTTTTCACGACCTAATATTTGGGAGTATGCTTGAGAAAACAGTGCTTCAGGAAAAGCTCAGAACGAACTCTTTTTGGCTGACTCATTCTGACTTTAAAGTAATACATCTTTACAGAACATGGAAAAAGTTCAAAGTCTGTTTTTATTTTTCCCATAGTTCTTAGACAGAAAAAAAATTAATACTGTAACCCATACATTTGTTTCATTCCTGCTCTTATTTCAGTAAGACAAGCATGGCATCCTTTGTTGTGATAAAAAATACAGTAGATAACATCAGTCCTTTCTTTCCTCTGTGTGGGGCTGAAGAACTGGGCCCATGGCCTCATGAGCGCAGTGCCAGGGCCAGCGCTCTCCCCAGCCCACTGCCTTTGTCTCACAATCTCCCTGGGGTTCTGCAGCCTCCCAAGCTGCACAGTACAGTTTTGTGAGTTCCTGCTAGCTTGAAATTTGGCAGATGGATGTGTTTCATTTCGCAGAACTTGGAAGATTAAAGTATGTACACCATACCATTGACACCTATTCAGGATTTTGGTGGGCATCTCCTATGAGTCCTGAAAAGGCTGATTCTGTGATCACACACCTATTAGAAGTTATGGCCATCATGGTAATACCTGCAAAAATTAAAACAGACAATATAGCTCCAATAAAATGACACAGTTTCTGCTTATTACAATATAAAGCATGTTGCAGGTATAGCACACAATCCTACAGGCCAAGCAGTCATAGAAAGATCCAATCGAACTTTGAAGGATATGCTAAATAAACAGCAACAGGTAACAATGACTCCTAGAAATGGATTGCATAATGCTTTATTAACCTTGAATTTTCTCAATGCTGATGAGAAAGGAACAACAGCTATGGAGAGACATTGGACAACAGACAAAACATCTTGGTTTATTTCAAAGATGTGTTGACCTCAGAATGGAAACCAGGATATGTCCTACATTGGGTAAGGGGTTTTGCTTTTGTTTCCTCAGGGTAAGAAAAGCTATGGATACCAACAAAATTAATAAAAATTCGATCTGAACAGGAGAAACCCTTCGATGAGGAGAAGTAAAAGCTCATCCATCAATGTTGTAAGAAAAATTTAACAAACAAGTGTTGAGGCAGGGTTCTGTTTTTTGTTTTTTCAGGATTATAGGAATACCCATCTTCAAGAAACCATAAGGCCTTGGACACCCAGACGTCTACAACACAAGGGAAGAACCTATTGGTACCAATATACACAGGGTAATATCTCACTGCCTAACATCTATATCTCTTTAATTCTAAAAAAGTTATGGTTCTGATTCAATTATAAATTAAGCTGACTTCAGAGTTGGAATTTGGCTCCCTCCTTCTCTAAACCGAAGCATATTGCTAAAATAAAAAGTTGAGATTCTGTCTCATATCAGAAAAGCCACCTGGTGTGGGACAGAAGAAAACCAATAAAAAAGGACCATTGTCATCAAGATTCTATTTCTCTGCATGCTTGTTCTTGATTTCTTGGAATTCCTTCTTACATGTCATGTCATCTTTAAATCAAAACTTTTCATTTTGATATTTATAGTGTTCAAGTTTTCCACAGTGAAAATAAGTCTTCTAATAGCAATCTCTGAAGTCTCCAGAAGGAAGATGGGACCCCACAACAATGACTCTACAAAGTCCAGATAGATGCCATGGTACTTAAGAACATTACTCAATGATCAGCTTTGGACTGACAACTCTTCAGGACAGTTCTAAGATGAGATGGTCCATCTTACTACACTTCTAGCCAGAATCTCAGACAACCTTATCCATTTCTGAGACTGGCTGCAGACTCTATGGCTAGCCATATTGAGACTTAACATGAAGAGCTTTTTTACAGGACCCCACAGAGATACCATCACCCCCTAAACAGCAAGAAGTAATTATAAGAAAACAACACCCCTCTCCCAAATGTTTCAATTTTTTGGAGTTATGGATGGGTGGTTGTAGGGTTGGGGGTGGAACAATAAAATTTGGACTCAGTATTATTATTTTAGAAAAGAAAAGGGGGAATGGATAGATACAGGATATTAAGGTAGATTATTGTATTTACTAGTAAACTAATTCAGTAAAATATCAGCCTTAGATAATTTGCACTGATATGGATTCTTGTATATTGATACAAATGTAAACTATTCTTATATTCCTATTTAAGATAATTTACATATTGATACAAATATAAAACTGTATTTATTGCATTGTATACATATTCCTACTCCTGTTTGAAATATTTTGTATATTGATACAAATGTAAAATTATTATTGTAATTCTATATTATGTTCTACCTTTGCTTAAGATATTTTGTATATTGATACATATTTAGAATTATTGTGATATTGTATATTGCACTATATATACATTCCTACCTCTGTTTAAGCTATTTTGTGTATTGTCACAACTTTGAGGTAATTGTCCTTATATGGTACAACTGCTTACAGACTGTTCGTCTTGTTAATGTGAAGCCTTAGTCCTTAAGTTATTTCAGTAGGGAAGACTTACTGAGCTATTGTCACTCATGCTTGTCATTTCTATAGTAATGTTAGTTAGGTTCTGAAGACTAACAGAAACGTATGTCAGATGGATAGGTAATCTTCGAACTCTTCATAGACCTAGAGAATATGGCATTTAAATGTTTTGATAACTTAGAATTTTGTTGACATGAGACATGATTGCTCCTGGCAGCCCCAATTTCATTCTGAGAGAATGTTGGGCTTCTGAGACATTTCCGTCTAGAAGTTTGTCTTCTTTCTGGCACAAACTGGCCTACTGAGCAAAAAGAACTACCCTTGCCTCAACTGCTGACAGTACGAATGCTGTCCTTTCTGAATGAGCAGGACACAAGGAAAAGTGACTTCTGAACTCTGGCAAGACAGGGTAAGATAATCTTTCAAAATTCCTGCTTCTGAAAATGGTCTGTCAAATATTTGAGGCCTGTAGCCAATTTCAAAGCACCAACAATGCTTAGAAACTTTAGGTGACTGTCCAGGCTGCCAGCTGTCTCTGTCTACTCTCACAAGATTCCCGAAAGTTGTTTGCATCCATCTCCTGTTTTCTCAGGTATTATTATGTTCCTTCTCAGGTCTTTGATGAAGTTGAAGACTACATAGTTACCATTATGATCTTCTTATATCTTAGCTAGAACATATTAGTACTAAAGTCAGAATCTTCAAGATAGGACAGCTATTGGAGTAATCTCAGTAATTTACCTACGTTCTAGACATCTCTTGACATTTAGCGTGTCTCTCTTGTGTAGCATGAATCTTAACAGGTCTTATTAATAAAATTAAACCTGGGGTTGGGGATTTAGCTCAGTAGTAGAGAGCTTGCCTAGCAAGCGCAAGGCCCTGGGTTCGATTCTCAGCTTCAAAAAAATAAAATAAAATAAAACCTGAGGCCAGTTATTGGGGTGAATGCTGGAAGATCAGAGAAGCAGAACAAGCCACAGCTTTCTCACCTTGCCAATTCCTCAGCTGACCCTGTTTCCTCAGACTGGAAGCCTCTGAGTCCTTATCCAAATGAATCTCAGATGAACTGCTTCTTGAAAGCCTGAATGATTAACCAGCCAAAAGCTTATAGTTTCTGGTCTTCACACCTTATATATCTTTTTGCTTTCTGCCATTTCTCCATGTGATTAAAGGCTCACTTCTTGGGATTAAAGGTGTGTGTCACCAAGCCTGGCTGTTTCCAATGTGGCCTTGAACTCACAGAGATCCAGAGGGATTTCTGTCTCAGGAATGCTGGGATTAAAGGTATGAGTGCAGATAAGTTTATTAGGGTGCACAATATTTTGGGGAGCACAATACCACCACATTCTTGTTTGATGTTATTCTTGTTGGTTGTAGTTCCATTTTGTTTATGTTATAACCATTTGGTTTCCTGGACAATACTTGATAATCATTCTTATTATATATAGTTTGCATTAAGATTAGAACCTTCCTATTTAGATAAAAAGGGGAAATGTATTGGTATCTGCTCCACCCATGACCTTGAGCTATGCACCCCAAAGGAGGGAGGCAGTGCTTCCTGCCATTGTATGTGACCTCTTATAAGGAGAGGGAGAAGGAGCATGTGACCCTTCTCCCTGCTCCTGCCTGCAAGGTGGATTTGCTCCTAGCCAGATCAGAGGATGACTTCTGCTGTCTACTCTGTTCTGTAATCGTGAATGTATTTCCTCAATTCATATCTTAATAAATTCCTTACCCATTAAAAAAAAAAAAGATTTCTGGGTTACATGCAGTATTAGCCCAGAAACTTTTTTTTTAAATGTCTTACTAGCAAAAGCTAAATCCACTGTGCAGCAGCATACTATACGGCTCAGGGATACCTCTGTGTACTGCAGTAGGAATCCGCCATACTGCAGATCAAGCCCATATGCTGTAAACCCACCATACTGTAGCTCAAGCCAGCAGGCTGTGGCTGACCTGAGAGACACATTAGGAAGCTGTTTTAGCTCTGTTTTAGAATCTTTTTTAAAAATTTTCTCAAGTTTTAGGTGGAAAGTCGAGCTCCACATTGGGTACCAAATGTAGTTGGAAGGTTTCTCTAGTCCCACCTGGCCCAAGGTCCTGCAGATGCTCATAAAATAATCACTCAGAGGCTTAATACTATTTACAAACGTATGGCCATGGACTATGGCTTCTTGCTAGCTAGCTCTTATATCTTAAATTAACATTTCGATTAATCTACAGGTTGCCATGTGGCCGTGGCTTACCAGTATTATCACATCTTGCTTCTCCTTCCAGGGGCTCACAGCATCTCCCCACTCTCCTTTCTTCTCCCTTTATCCCTCTTTGACTTCCGGGCCTGGCTCCATCCTGCTCTGCCTGAGGGGGACCATGCAGCTTTATTTGTCAACCAATCAGAGCAACACATATTTACAGCATACAGAAAGACATCCCACAGTAGAGAACTGTGTCTTGGAAAGGCCATAGGCTTTGAATATATATATATATACAAGGTGTTTGATGTCTCGGAGCTCAAGTCTTCCCCTGTAAAGTGGCAATTATGCCTGCCTTATAGTCTTCATTATCATGCAAAGAGGTATGCTTGTAAAACAACTCTCTTATTCTTTGCAGACAGTAGGTACTCCAGCACTTTCTACAGACACCCTGGTATAATTAGCAGGCTGATATTCTCTATTATCTGGCCACTTTTGGTTTGTTCTGTTAATGTTGTTGTTTTGTTTTTGAGACAATGTTGGCATTTAAGCTGGCCTTGAGCTTGAGATTCTTCGGCTTCTGTCTCCCCTGTGCTAGGATTACAAGCATTTGCCACGGGTACCCTACTTCAAGTCACTTTCCAAGTACAATTTTCCAGGGGCAACTTTTGTGTCCTCAGCTCTCCATTGTAGATTTTACTGCTAGATGGCCTCAGAGCTGACTTATTGGGCTACCTTGTTACTTTCCAGTGTGCTCAGCTTTGATAAATTTAAGAGTCCACTTCCATTTATCATGCCATTTGTGACGTAGGGCTCATCATCCCATGCCTCTGCTTCTCTGTTATTCAGGGCTTCTCTGCAAGACAACCAGAAAGCCCCTGAGTCAGAATTGGATCTGTTCTCCTCATTAGCTGAACATCAGGAAGATTGGAGAAACACTGAAGCTATTTGACTCATGATGATTTGAATTCAGTACCAAATTAAGGATTCAGGAGATGCATCCACAATTAACCTAAGGCACCTCCAACTCAAAGTTATGAAGAACTTTATTCTCCTTTGTTTTATTCTATGTATCTTATATGGATCCCATTTTCTTCTAAGTCACTGTACATAATTTCAGCCTTCTAACTCTCTCAGCTTTTCCTTGGAGTTTCCAGAATCTCATATCTCAGCTCTTGAGCCAGAGAGATAGCTCAGTTGATAGAATGCCTGCTTTGAAAGTATGAGGGCCTGAGTTTGAATCATTAGCACCAACATAAGAACCAGACATAGTGGTACATGCCTGTAACCCTAGCAGTGTGGGGGTGGGGGGTAGGGCCAGACAGATAGATCCCCATAGTCCTCTGGCCAGTAAGCCTAGCCAATCTGTGAACTCTAGAGTCAATGAGAACTTTTGCCTTACAAAGTAAGGTAAAAAGTGATCAAGGAAAACATATATACATACACACCGCACGTAAGCACACCTGCACATGCACACACATGCATAAACATGCCCATACACAACTTTAACTTTTGTGCTCCACCCTCTTCTGCCTCTTCTCTAGTCTAGAAGGAACTACCATCATTTGCCCTGAGTAGCCTCTGTCCTCCCTTCTAACCAGGGGCACTGAAAGACTGCTCCAGATTTTCCTCTGTGACTTCTACTTTGTATGGCCCCATTTCCCTTTGCCTTGACATTCTAGTTGGTCTTGGCTGTCATGGCAATGTCTTCTCCTGGTTCACCTCCAGCTGCATTCAGACTCTACTAGCAGCTGGTTGCCTGCCTGGGCTCAAGCCCTGCCTGACCTCTCCCCCTCTTGGCAGGGCCAGCCCCCAGGGTGTGGTGACAGAGGGCTTCACTGTTGCCACCCCAGTGCTGCCAACAGGGCCTGCCAAGGTTGCTGTAGAACCGGGCAGCTAAGTCCAAGGCCTTCAGCAGGCTGTGGAAATACTCTGGCCTCTAGACATAGGCTGGACTCAGCCAGCTTTCAAGGTTGGTTCTGTGGGACTGTGATAATAGCTTTCATAAAGAAACATTGCATGAGGCTTTCAGAAGCAATGTGGTAGAAGTGTTCATGTGGAGATGCCAGGGGAGAAGCAGGTCAGTGAGACAAGCTGGCAAGTGGGGAAACTCTTGCGTTTGATGTAGGACTATCTCCATGAGCCCCACTTTACACCTCCAGCTCTGTTCTCGCTAAACTAAAGCTGGCATGTCCTGCCTTTTGGATAGCTTTCCTCTTCTTTTTCTGCTGGCTTGCTTTAGAAGAAAACTTACCTCTTCTCCAAAACCTGTCTGCTACTCCACACTCCCTATGTTTGTTATAATTTTCCTTGTCACCCCGGCTGGAAACTATGGTTTCAAACTGGTTTCTCCTCTCCACTTATCATCCTTTGACTAGTGAGTTTGAATGCCTCCTTCCATTTACTGCATTGATTACATGGACAACATACTGCAATAAATCAATAATGCTAAACATACATGAAGCATGGTATAGAGAGGTACCTGGACATACAACTTGCTTTAGTTAATACTCTACTCAAAACCTTCAATGGATTCTCAGTGCTTAAGAAATCTGCCTCAGGGCAGAGGCTATGGCCCAGTAATAGAGCACTTGTCTGGCCCTTATGAGGTCCTAGAATCAATTCCCTATATAGGGAAAAATAAAAACATTCAATCATACCTTTTTATTTCATGTTAAAAAAACCATTATAGCCCAGGTCTTAGTCATATTTCTGCTATACTGTACCTCTCGGGAATTCATTGCCTCCATTAGGTCCCTTTATATCTTATATGCAGTTAAGTATTTTCAATGGTGTGTTCTGAGAACAATATTCACCAAATTTCTGCTTCTTAACTCTCCAGATCGCACCCCATCACCCACAGTGACTGCCTTCCACATCTGATTTTCACCTCAAGTTTAGATCAAGCTTAGTTTCCATGCCCAGGCTGCTGCAGATATCCACCTTCTCTCCACCAAGTCTCTTCCCCTAATGTCTATAATGCTTCTAGGTACTGCATTCTGTCTGTTCCTTTTATTTTGTCCTTCTGTCTAAGAGGACTGTCTTAGTTAGGGTTTCTATTGCTGCTATGAAACACCATGACCAAAAAGCAAGTTGGGGAGGAAAGGGTTTATTTAGCTTACACTTCCAGATCATAGTCCATCACTGGAGGAAGTCAGAACAGGAACTCAAGCAGGGCTGGAATCTAGAGGCAGAAGCTGATGCAGAGGCCATGGAGGGGTGCTGCTTACTGGCTTGGTCTCCATGGCTTGCTCAGTCTGCTTTCTTGTAGAACCCAGAACCACCATTCCAGGAGTGACATCACCCACCATGGGCTGGGTCCTCCCACATTGATCACTAATTGAGAACATGCCTTATAGCTGGATGTCATGAAAGCATTTCCTCAACTAAGGCACCTTCCTCTCTGATGACTCTAGCTTGTGTCACACAAAACCAGCCAGTACACACACTTTAACTTCTTTACTGATGTGTCTGCCTAAAAAATGGATGCATGCCTGTAATCTGAACACTGAGGAATCCGAGACAGGAGGTTAATGAATTTAACTTCATGGGATCTTGTACCTCTCTTCTGGCAACATAAAAGTGACAGAAAGATTATATATATAAAATCTCTTCCAGGACAGTAGTTCTGAGTCTGAGTCCCCAATAAGTATCATCAGCATTACCGGGGGGGGGGGGGGGGGCTTGTTGAAAATGTAAATGTTTAGGGCCAGACATGTAAAGTTCAGCGGTAGAGCTCTTTGTATAACATGCACAAGGCTCTGGGTATCCATCTCCAGCACTGAATAACAAAAGAATAATAAAACAATAAACAGTCAACTCCCCTCCCATATCCATTGGGTCTTAATTCTGGGCGAGAGCCCGGAATTATCTCTCAACAGCCTCCACCTCCTGGGGTACGATTCCTACAGACTTTCACGTTTGAGAGCATAACTCTTGGCCATGGATTTGGGACTGGGTAAGCTGCATCTGCCTTTGGAATTTCCAAGGACACTACAAGATATTTGGAATTTTGCTCTTTCTGACAACATCTCTGGCAGCTAAGGGAAACTCATCTTTACTTGTATACGTACATGGTGGTTTATTTTTACCCCACTTCTCTTAAAAAATTATTGCAATCAACTTAAAAAAAGATAAAAACAGAAAATCAGAATGGAGAAAAGGAGGAAGAAGACATGCTAAGCACAAACTTCACTGTGGTTCCCAGGGTATCTCAGAGCTTACCCGGCTACAAGGAAAAGAAGGAAGCCAATGTCCCATTTCCACTAGAGAAGGTCAAAATTCTGTCCATAAATCCCAAGTGAAATTCCCCTTGTGGAACTTTCTAGAGGAGGCCACTTGAAGAACTAGAGATCAACCTAACAAAGGTCTCATCCCAGGACACCTCCTGTGATTCCCCCTGGCTGACTTAGATCTGTTACAAAAACTATGCTCAGCTCAGCACACAAGAAAGTCTGGCTGTTACTAACCTTGCAACAAGAAGCGCTACACTATTTCTTATCACTTGGTGGCTGCAAAAGAAGCGTTCATTTTCTCCTGCAAGCCAGCCACCGAGAAAATAATGCAGTCTTGTCTTAGATTATGATTCATTGCAGCTGGACCCTGTTGGAGACAGGAAAGGTGTGAGATGGGTGGGCCATTATCCACTGGAAAGAGTAAACATCTGAAGGGCGGTGACTCTGACAGGCCCCAGGCCCTGTCTGACTGGACCCAAGGTCCTTGAACCTGAATAAGGTGAGCACAGTATTATACACCAAGGAAAGGCTACATTTTGTGTGGCTGAACTGCTAAAGAGAATATCTAAAGAACAGCTCTCAACATTCCTCCTGGGACGGCCTGTTATCAGTAGGTAAGGGCTTCTACTATGGAGATTGGGTGGTTTGTTTGGTACAGATGATAAAGTATATAATAAAGATTTCCTAAAGTTTGAAACTTAATACTCTTGCATAAACTCAGGGTTGATTTTAGATATAACTGGGCTGCAAGTGAGTTCATATTCACGTTGGGTGTGGCCACTGTATCTGCTATTGGGATCCTGTTACCATGAATTTGACAATTTTATAATGTATGGAACCCAGTTGTAGGAGAGGAGAATTAATGCCTAAGTACCCAACAATGCTGGGCTATAGAGTACATTCACCCATCTTTCATAAGCTATCTCACACAAGTCATTTTTCCAAACATAGTATTATATGTCTTCAAATACTTGCTAGAGTACATGGGCAATGAAGGAGAAGCATCACCAATGTTGGAATAAAGATTCCATATCTTGTTGTTTTCCAGCCACAGGATCTCATCTGTTGTAAAACATGACCATGTTTGCAAGCTGAAACTTTTATAGAGAGCAGTAGTTAGTTTTCATTCATGGGCAGGGAAATTAAGCATTTTTGAATTTTAAATGCAATTCACACTAAAGTAAGAGTGAAAAGTTTATTACACAGGAATTAATTGTGAGTTTCCTGGTGTGGGCCACATTCCTTCCACATCTTCAACCTTGAAGCCCAGTTTACATGGTGTTTACCAAGCTCCCCTTGCCTGTTACATGTTCTGCTGGATTAAGAACCTTTTTCTCCTGTGTTAAGATTATAGCAACATTAGGTTAAACTTTTTATCCAGACTCTCCCAGAAAAGCTGGATCTTTTTATATATAACTCCCCATAGTAATAGTAAGAGCAACACCTGCCTCAATGCCTGGTGATTGGCTAAAACATTTCACATGCGTTATCTTTAATCACCACAAACACCCTCATGAAATGAGTGATAGTCACCCAGGTCTACAACTGGGTCAGACATTCAGAGCCTTTAAAAGACTTGCCATGGTGATTCAGCTTGGAGTGCATGTGTGTGTGTTGCGGGGTGGGGGTAAGGTGGGAGTGGGGGGGGGGGGAAGGGGGTGTTAACCCACCTTCCTGGAGACCTGGATCTGTACTATGATGTTTTGCCTCCCAGAGTAGAGCAGGGATAGCAACCATTGCAACCTCATTTCTGAATCAACGTGAGCAGCAATGACAAACATCTGGAAAAAGTTCTCCCTAAAACATGACTCCTTTCCAAAGTTCAAATACAGCGCTGAAAATAAAACTGTCTATATTTGGCTTCATTGCCTGTTGTTTTCCGAGATGTTTCAAAGGTGATCTAGGCTTCTGTGGTATATTCATATATGTGTGTGTGTGTGTGTGTGTGTGTGTGTGTGTGTGTGTGTGTGTGTGTTCGTTGAGAATTTTGTACAATATGTTTTGATCATGTTCAATTCCCCCAACTCTGCTCAGACTCAAAAACTTTATGTCTTTAAAAACAAACAAACAGAGTCAAATTTGTGCCACTCATATATTCTTGGATGTGTAGCCTTCCACTGGAGAGCAATTGATCTATCCAGGAGCTACACTCTCAGAGAAAACTGCCATTAGCTAGCGGTGGGACTTAATGTCCACCTCCCCCGCTTTGCAAGCTGAGGTTTTGTCTGGCTGGACCCTGGGATGCTGTCATAACCACTGAGCTAGTTTGTACAGGAGCACTGCTGTGTCTGGGAAACACCGTTTGCTTGTGGTTCCCCACCACCTCTTAAACCGTTCCACACCCTCCATGTTCAAGTCACTGAATGTGATATTCCCCTAACCAGTATAATTTCTTCTAAGATAAAAATCCCATCTTAGCATTCCCATTCTTTATTCTTCTCTTACATTCTTTAAGATACCATATCCACGTATAAAATGATTAAAGTAAAAAAATAGGCAAAGTGAGGAAAGGGAATCCCTTTGCTTTCTTGAATACAGTTGGCTTGATTCTGTGAAAAGAGAGTGTATATAATTAAATGTACTTTTTCTCCCGTAATCTATGCTTATTGTATTCTACTTCCTAGTACTACTAACTACGTAATTTACAGGTCTCAGTATAAGATGGAAAGTAGAAACTCCTTGTTAAAAACGTGTTAGAAACTAAGACGGAAGCTGTGGGCATCGATGGGTGTGCAAGGTCCCTCTAACTTGGATTCCTAGGTGGCTGGGTGGCACAAAAGCTAAGGAGGCCATCTCTACTCTGAAGACCTTTGTAGCTAAAGGTCGATGGTATCACACACAGCTTGGTTTAACCATTATCTTCAGTGAGCGCATGGGCTCATCTTCTTAGTGTTGTCCAGCTAAGGAGTTGCTGGACATACTGCAGTCAGACAGAGTCACTTTAGACATGTTTCCTCTGAAACAAGAGCTCACAATTAATGCAAGTTATTCCCTTGTAAATAGTCATTCAAGCGTTTTAAGTCAATAATTAAAAGGAACAGTTTTAAAGGTAACATAATAGGTTAAGATAATAATGTTGATTTTTCGATCGAAAATATCTTTCTCTGAAGAGGGCATACATTTGGCTTATGATCTTGGTGGCGCTCCTTGTTTAGGGATCTGAGAAGGACAAGGACACAGGTAGACTGAAGGACCTAGAAAGTGAGGATAAAAAAAGTGCTGTCTCAGGCATGTGCAGGCTGTGCACACCACATTCACCCACACGCTGGAGAAGCATGGGAAGAAACAGGCAAAGGCTGAAGCCAGGCCTAGCTCTGTTGTTCACGCACAGCTCTGTCGTCCATGCACAGTTCTGCCACCCATGCACAGTTCTGTCATGGTCCACGCACAGTTCTGTCATCCATGCATAGAGATTTAAAACCTTGCAACCTTCCTCAAGAGATTTTTCTACAAAGAACAATTCCAGTGGTTAGAATAATTACACTGTAGAGTACATGCAAGAGATAATCTTGCCTACTAAATGTTTTAACAGAAATAGAAAAGATTTATAAAAATATAAATATTTGGGATGTTTCTTCCTCCTCTTTGCTTCCATGTAGATTTCTCATTCCTGTTCATTGTCAAAGGGAGAAATTTTAAGAATAAATAAACAAACTCCAAATAGGGAAACAAACAAACAAACACATATGCAATAACTTTAAAGAAACAACAAAACTTACAGGACAAGCCCTGCAAGAGAAATAATTCTGGCTGTTTTTATTTGGGAATTTCACACATGAGTACACTGGCTTTGCTTCATTTTAACCCCTCCCTCTCCTCTCTCCAACTCTTCCCACATCCCTTCCACTCTCTCTGAAATCCATAACCTCTTCTTCCATAATTATTGTGTTATGTAGAGAGATGGATACACACACATATGTAATACAGAAAGACAGACAAAGAAAACCAATCCACTGATCCCAATTAGTGTTGTTCCGTGTGCATGTGCTTGTAGTTGACCACATAGGATTTAGGGCACCCCAAAGAAAACTGGTTTTTCTTCTTCGGCAGCCATTAATTGCCTATCGTTCTTCATCTAGAGGTTGGACCTTGTGGAATATTTTTCCATCTGTGTTGACATTTATCTTAGTTGGGGTTTCTATTGCTGTGAAGAGACTCCAGGACCAAGGCAACTCTTACAAAGAAAGCATTTAATTGGGGTGGCTTACAGTTCAGAGGTGCGGTCCATTGTCATCATCGTGGGACATGGCATTGCACAGGCAGAAATGGTGATGGAGAAGGAGCTGAGAGCTCTACATTGGGATCCACAGGCAGCTGAAGGAGTCTGTGTTCACACTGTGATGCACTTCCTCCAACAAGGCCACACCTACTCCAACAAAGCCACCCCTCCTATTCTAATGGTACCAGTCCCTGTGAATTTAAGGGGGACAACTACATTCAAACTACCACAGCATTTTAACTGGTGCAGTCTTTACAGGTTTTGTGGAGACAACCATATTGTCGAGAGTTCATAGGTATAGAGTCCCATCAGATACCTACAGTGTCAGATACTGATAATACCTCCAGCAGCCATCTAGGTCCTCAGATTCTCACTCACAATCTTTCCACCCCCTTTCTGCAATGTTCCCTGAGCTCTTGGTGTAGGGATTATGTCACAGCACATTTGGAGGTGGGCATGCTGAGGTCACTCAGTCTCTGCTGTAGATGTGTCATAGCTTCTGTGTGCTGTATTGATAACAGGCGGGAGCTTCACTTATCTATGGGTCTAAGAATAAGTAATTAGAGGTCAGTTGGAAACTATATTAATTTAGCAACGTGGTAGTAGCAGATTCTCCTAGGGTCTATAATCTCTTCACCCACAGGATCCTGGCTACATTTAGTTTACCAGGCATGAGGAGTTTTTGTTGTTTTGTTTGTTTGCTTGTGGTTTTTTTCCCCCCATCTGTATTCCTTTACTTTGTTTCTCTTGCCTTATTGTTCCAGCTAGTGTTTGAACACAGTATCAAACGTTTCTATGTTTAGAATACTGTTGGCTGTGGGTCTTGTATATAGTTTTTATTGTGTTGAAGTATGTTCCCTCTAGTCTTACTCTTTCTAAACAGTTTATCATGAAGCCATGCTGGATTTTGTCAAAGGCTTTTTCTGCACTAATTGAAATGAGCATTTGATTTTTGTCTTTAAGTCTATTTATGCTATTTATTACATTTGACTGAATAAATATGTTGATATCCCTACATCTCCTGGGTAAAGCCAATTTGCTCATGGTGAATAATCTTTTTGATGTATGTTTGTATTCAGTTTGTAAGTATTTTATTGGGGATTTTTGAATCTATGTTCACCAGAGATATTGGCCTGTGGTTTTCTCTCTTTTTTCCTTGTGTCTTTACTTGGCTTTAGTATTAGAGGGACACATAGGAATTTAGGAGTGCTCCTTCTCATTCTATATTTAAAATATGTTAAGAAGGACTGACAGCAGATCTTCTTGGAAAATCTAGTAGAATTCTGCTCTGAATCCATCTGGACCTAGACTTTTACTAGGTTTTTTTGTTTTTGTTTTTGTTTTTTATTGTTTCCATTTTTAGGTTGCTGATCTCTTAATGGTTTCATTTTGGGTGGTTTCTATGAATCAAGACATTTATCCATTTCTTTTAAGTTTTCCATCTTAAGGGTCTAGGAACATATTCCTTTAGAATATATGAATTTCTGTGGTGTCTGTTACAGTGCTTCCCTGTTCTTTTCCGATTCTATTTATTTAGGTCATCTCTTCCTTTTCCTTTGGTTAGTTGGGCCAAAGGTCTGTTGATCTTCTTTATCTTGTAAGCAAACCAACTCTTAGATTTATTGGTTCTTTGTATTTTTCCATTGTTTCTATTTCATTAACTTCTACTCTTCTGATTTTTATTATTTCTTACTGTCTGCTAGATTTGGATTTGGTTTGTTCTTGCTTCCTCAAATTTTTGAGTTGCATCATTAAATTGCTTATTTGTTCTGATTTTTTTAATGGAGACACTTATAGCTATAAGTCTTATTCACAGGACTGCTTTTAATGTATTCAGGAGGCTTTGCCATGTTATATTTTCATTCTCATTGAGTTCCAGGATTTTTTTGTAACTGGAATGTTAAAAGGTCTTTTAATAAAAAACCCAGTGCCAGATATTGAGGTAAATGCTGAAAGATCAGAGAGACAAAGGAACAAGCCACAGCCACCTCTTCCCTCTAGGACTCCTCAGCCTGAAAGGCCTCAGCCGATAGGCCTCCTTAGTTCCTGTCTCCTCATACCTTATATACCTTTCTCGGCTCACCATATCACTTCCTTTCTCAACCTCTCTAGCACTGGGATTAAAGGCGTGCATGTGCTTCCCAAGCAAAGGCATGAGATCTCAAATGCTGGGATTAAAACCTAGCACTTGAAAGGCAGAAATCCATCTGGATCTCTGTGAGTTCAAAGCCACCCTGGACTACATGAGATTGACTCAGTCTAGGAGAGAAACAGAGCCAGACAGTGGCGGCACACACTTTTAATCCCAGTACTGGGAGCACACAGGCCTTTAATTGCAGCACTTGAGATCTTTTCGGCTGAGGAAGCTCATTTGGCTGAGGCCTATCGGCTGAGGCCTTTTCAGGCTGAGGCCTATCGGCTGAGGCCTATCGGCTGAGGCCTATCGGCTGAGGCCTTTTCAGGCTGAGGAGTCCTAGAGGGAAGAGGTGGCTGTGGCTTGTTCCTTTGTCTCTCTGATCTTTCAGCATTTACCCCAATATCTGGCTCTGGGTTTTATTATTATTATTATTATTATTATTATTATTATTATTATTATTAAAAGGCCATTTTAGCAATTCGTGTTACATTTTTTTCTTTTCCCTTGTTTTCTTCTTTGACCTGTTTATCATTGAGTAAAGCGTCTGTGTACTTACTACAACTTGTTTGCGGTCAGTTTTAAGTTGTACTGCAGTCCGGTCAGATAGATATACACAGTTATTCCACCTTTCTGAATTTAAGATTTGTCTGTGTCCCAGGATTTCTATTTTAGAGAAGAATGCTGAGTACAATGCATATTCTATGGTGTTTGAGTGGAGTACTCTGTAGAGATCAGTTAAGTCCATTTGATGTGTGATAGCATTTAATTCTGATGTTTCTCTGGTATTTTTTGTACAGATTATCTACCTATAGGAGCTGGGTATTGAAATCACCTACAACACCCGAATTGAGGATGATCTGTCACTTGAAGTCTAATAGAATGCTTTTTATGAAATTGAGTGCTCCAGAGCTAGAACTGTGATGTCTTCTGGGTTAATTGTTTTCTTGGTGTCTTAGTGACTTTTCTGTTGCTGTGGTGAAACTCTGTGACCAAGGCAACTTACAGAAAGAGTTGATTTTTCATTATGGTTTCAGAGGGTTAGAGTCCATAGCAGCGAAGACAGGCACAGCAGCAGGAATAGGAACTGTGAGTTCACATTTTGAACTGAAAGCACAAAACAGGAAGAAAACTAGAATTAGAAAAGGCTTTTTAATTCTGAAAACCCACCTCCAATGATGAACTTTCTCCAAGAAATCTAGGTGACCTAAAGTTCTTCAAACAGCAACCAAATGGGAACCAAGTATTCAAATGCCTAAGATTCTGGGGTGTATTTCTCATTTAAACCACTACACTTGATCAGAATAAAGTCTCCTTTATCTCTGCTGATGAATTTTTGTTTGAAATCTTTTGGAAGTTCACCATGGATGTTGCTCCCAGCTCGATCAAAGACAGCAGAGATGGCATAGGATGAGACACCTGGTCCAGAATCACCCTGAGAGTGTGTGGATGCAGTTACCAAATGAACCTGGACCTGGACTTGTAGCGGGAATCTTAACAGGTCTTATTAATAAAATCAAACCTGGGCCAGGTATGAGGATGCATGATGGAAGATCAGAGAAGCAGAACAAGACACAGCTTCCTCACCTTGACAGTTCCTCAACTGACCCTGTTTCCTCAGACTGGAAGCTTCTGTGTTCTCATCCCAGTGGCTCTCAGCTGAATTGCTGCTCAAAAGCCTGAATGCTTAACCAGCCAAAAGCTTATAGTTTCTGGTCTTCACACCTTATATATCTTTCTGCTTTCTGCCATCACTTCCTGGGATTAAAGGCTCACTTCTTGGGATTAAAGGTGTGTGTCACCATGCCTGGCTGTTTCCAATGTGGCCTTGAACTCACATAGATCCAGAGGGATTTCTGCCTCTGGAATGCTAGGATTAAAAGTGTGAATTCGGGCTGGAGAGATGGCTCAGCCATTAAAGGCTAGGCTCACAACCAAAAATATAAAAGTGTGAATGCTACCATTTTCTAGCCTTTGTATCCAGTGGCTGTTCTGTTCTTTGACCCCAGATAAGTTTAATTAGGGTGCACAATATTTTGGGGAACACAATACCACCACATGGACTTACAGTGGTGGTATGGGTGAGCTAATCTATGTGTTTTAAAGCTTTTAAATAAAGGGACAAATTTTCATCGAGTGGGTTCTAGCATAGAAGAAATGGAAAAAAAGAAAAGTATAAAATTGTCACAGAGAAAAAATTTCTTCCTTTGAAATGAATTTCATACTGAAACTTATGATAGTCAAGTTTGCTTGTTAAATGTCACCTTGGAAAGCAAAAGTTACCTTTGAAAGTGTGGAATGTTCTAGCAGGATGGGCAGTCGGCCAGGCACAGTAGGTTGTCAAATTTAGTCAAAGAGTTAGAAGAAATAAAGGAACATATTTTAGAAATAAGGGACCAAAAACCCAAGGAAGGATGACCTTCATACAGAGGAATACTGCCCTACAAGAAGCTAATAAATTATCCATAGAAGATACACTAGACAGAAAAGAAACTAGATATCTTAAGGGGCCATTGTGTGTCTTTACAGGTACCCAGTATAAAAATATTGGCTCCAAGTGCTAAGAAAAAGTTGAGTCTTTAAATACAACTAAATTAGATAATTCAGAAAGATCATTTTCCAGAATTGCCATAAAATTGAAGTAAAATTTAATATGGCCTTAAGTAGTCAAAATTACATGCTTTGGTTTGTGACTTCATTTAATTTTGATTAGATGTAATATTTACCCTATATATTACTCATTCAACAAACTTGCATTGAACATGTTCTCAGGATGGGCACTGGATTAGTTAGGTTCAGGAATATGAAAATGAACCAGGAAGTGATGAAAAGAGCAGGTGGTGAGCACAGATAAGGGAGGATGCTTATCCAGACGGCCACTTGTACACTGAGGCTGTGTGAAACTATCCGTGATCTCTCTGAGAGGTAGCACGAAGTGTGTAGGATGAGTACAGTTAGCCAGAATGGTATGTAGATGGTAGTAATTCTCCTGTCCAGGCCCCCAAGGGCTGGCATACAGACATGAGCCACCACACCTAGCTTTAAAAAGCAGATTTAATTTTGTATTAGTCACTCTTCTCATCATGGACATAAAATTCTAACAAAAAGCAACTTAAGAGAGGGGAAAAAATCTATTTTGATCACAGTTCAGAAGACTACTGTCCATGAGAGTGGAGAATCAATGGCAGTGGGAGTGGCCAATACAGAAAGTGGGGAGGAGCTTGCCGATGCTTATCTGCTTTCCTTCTTTCCTCCTTTTTATTTGGTTTACAACCCTATCTCATGGGGGTGGTACTACCCACATTCAGTGTTCTCTGTTAATCCTATCAGGAAATGCCCCCCTCCACACACACACAGAAGTGTGTATCCTAAGTGACCTATATCCAGTCAAACTGATAATTAAGATTGACCATCACAAATTATATTCTCTGTTGTTTGTAACTGTATTGATCAATCTTCCCATTGCTGTGATAAGACACCTTGACAGAATTGACTTAAGGGAGAAAAAATTTGTCTTGGCTCACATTTCTCAGTTAACGGTCCACCAGGCAGGAAGTCACAGCCCCAGGAGCTTGAGGCAGCTGGCTACTTTGCATCTGTGTAGTCAAGAAGCAGAGAGTAACCCATGCTCCTTCATAGCTCCTTTCTCCTAAAATCAAGGGTATCACTGATAGTGTGTGTGTGTGTGGGGGGGGGTGGTCTTCTCCCCTCAGTTAACCCACTCATGATAACCCCCTACAGGCCTGCCTCCCAGGTGTTTCTAGATCTCACCATGTTAACAGTTTAGATTAAAATAATAATAATAATAATAATCATAGCTGGGCATGGTGGTGCACACCATTAATCCCAGTGCTTGGGAGACAGGTGGATCTCTGTGAGTTTTAATCCAGCCTGGTCTACAAGGCAAGTTGCAGGATATCTAGGATTGTTCCACAGAGAAACCATGTTTCGAAAGAAAAAAAAAAAGTCATAACACTATCTCTTGTCAATTTGACATTCACCCAAACCCATCATTCTAAATCATAGTCCTCAGAGAGTCATGTTCATCTCATAAGGCAAAATAAAATACAACTTCAAATGTGTCCACTGTATTTAACAATCTCAACACTTTAAAAGTCCAAAGGCTATAATCTCATCTGAGATTCAAAGCAATCTCATGGTGAGTGCCTATAAAACACAAACAAGTTTCTGACATTCCTAGGAGACACAATCTCTTGACAAATTCCATGGTCCTCTGGTTCTTATAATTGTTCTGTTCCCTTTTCTGAAATGATTACCGGTCTTACATTATTTTGTCTCAGTGGAAACATTGGGCCTGGGCTCTGCAGTCTCTGCCTTTTGATTGTTTATGGTTTTCTGTCACGGTCACCATCTGTTGCAAAGAGAAGTGTCCTTGATAAGAGGTGAGGACTACTCTTACCCATGGGTATAAGGACACATATTTAAAATGTAGTTAGGAGATTGTGTCCCCTAGATATGCCAGAAGCTATAATCATAGGTCTCAGTGACAAGAAAGCCTAAATATCAGCTGAACAAAGACAACAGCAGTAGACGTGTAAACATGGACGGGGTAAAGCCCAAGAGGCCTCTACACAAATAACTACAGGCAACTTAGGAATGCTAAGAGCAGGAGGAGTATACTAATAATTACATAACACCATGAGGACATTCCTGGAAACATACATACAGTATACGGACAAAGAAGGTTGCATTTATGTGTGTCTCTCTCTGTCTCTCTCTCCTCTCTCTGTCTTTCTCTTTCTCTGTGTCTCTCTGTGTGTATGTATATACACATACATCTATGTATGTAGCAACAATTAAAAAAATTGGTCATGAATTTTAAAGAGAATAAGGAGGGATATATGGGAGGGTTTGGAGACAGGAAAAGGAAGGGGGAATGATAAAATTATATTATAATCTCAAAAACCAAAGAATAAGTAATTAAAAAATAAAACCAAATGACATGCTTGCACAATAGCATGAAATAAATATTACCATTCCAAAACAGAAGAGTCAGGGCTCAGCAAGGAACGTCAGACAAAAGCAAGACCAAGCTGTTGCAGAGTGAACGCCAAATCCTGAGGCTCCATGTCTGGGCTCCACCCCTCGGGCTCTGTCACCTGCAGCACACAGCCTTTCTCACGGGCAAGCTCCATGCCATCCTTTCCTCAGTGGGGATCCTAGGGTCCTGCCATCTCCAAATCCTGCCATCTCCACTAAAACTTAGGCCTTGATGTCAAAGCTTCCCATAGTGGCCTCTCAGGGCCCCTTGCAGGGACTTGAGCCCTGACACACACACTTCCTGGCTTCATATACATTTATGAACTGTGGATCTGGATTCCGTGATGCTCTGAATCTTTTAGCTTCCATGCAAAGGCCACACTGCCATATGTACGATGCTGCTGAGTTGGCAGTCAGCACCTACCCCTTGCACCACCCCTAGTCAGCACCAGCCTGAATAATCTCCTCTTAAAATTTTCCCTACTGAACAAATTAGTGAAATTATCTTCAAATTCAAATTGACTCAAATTCTCAAGATACATGCAGAATAAAACCACATTCTTGGCCAAAATACTACTACACAAGTGGCTCCAAGGCTCCTGCTTCATTTCCGGATCGGGTACTTGTCCTCTGAGACCTCAGGAACCAACCGCTCCGTGGTCCATGATTGCCTCAGTATTTTTGACTTTCAGACTCTCACCTGAATGGCCCATTAAGCTCTGCTTTTCAGCCTTTCCAGTTAGGGCTTTTCCTGCCCCCAGTACCAAACTCTTCCACATTCTAACCACAAAACAGCTCTAAAGGCCTAAGCAGTCAGTAACACACAGTGACTTTTATCATTTCAATGGTCCTGCTTCTCAGCACCAGTTTTCTGTCTTTGTTCTCTCTCTCTCTACTGTGATAAAATAACTTGTCAAAAACAGGTTGAGGGTGTAAGAGATATTTGGCTCCAGTTCAAAGCCATAGTTTATCATGGTGTGGAAGCCACTGCAGCAAGGAGGTTGAAGCAGCTGGTTACATTGTATCCACAGTCAGCAAGCATGGGTGTTTGTCATGGGTTACCTCACTCCAAATGATTATTTCCAGCTCCATATTAAATACCTGTGTATTTAATAATTTCATTATTCTTTATAACTGAATCGTATTTCATTGTGTATATCCACCACAGTTCTCTCTCAGACGTGGATGCTGGTTTTGAATCTTCAGATACGTGTGTGTTTCAGTTTGAGTATCCATAGGAGTCCGTAAACTAGCAAAGGACAAATGGGGAGGGGATTTCAATGGAAGAGGGATGGAACTTAGATGGTATGAAGAGGATGGAGAATGGGGGAGCAGGAAGGGCCAAATGGGTGGGAGATGGGAGGACAGGACAAAGGAGGAAGTATTGCTAACATTACAGACCTTTGCAAATGCCATATGGAACCTACTCCTATAGAAGTTTACTAAATATATATGTTTATACACATCTAGGGAGTTTAGACGGAGTTTCCCTATAATGGGGCGGGGGGGGGGGGAGTAATGCCTCTCCAAGACATTATAACCTATCAAGTAAAAAGCCCAGTGCCAGGTGTAGGTTACTGCTTCTCCAGTTGTCAGTGGGGTCCCTTAGCGCTACCTGCACTCATTAGTTAGGGTTTCTATTGCTGTGATGAGGCACCATGACCACAGCAACTCTATAAAGAAAAAACATTTAAGAGGGCAGCTTGCAGTTTCGGAGGTTCAGTCCATTATCATCCTGGCAGGGATGGAGTAGGAGCTGCTACATCTTGATCTGCAGGCCATAGGAAGTACATTGAAACACTGGGTGTAGCTCCAGTGTATATGAGACCTCAAAGCTCATCCCTACATTGACACACTTCCTCCAACAAGGCCAAACCTACTCCACCAAAGCCACACCTCCTAATAGTGCCACTCCCTATGAGCTTATGGGAGCCAAATACATTCAAACCACAGTTCTTGGTTACCCTCCAGAACTTGATGGTAAGACCCTATTTCTGAAGATACCACATACCCTTCCCTTAAGGATCAGGTGGAAGAGAGGGTAGAAAACTTATAAGAGATTAAGGTATTGGACAGTGAAACTGCGTTTTCTAAATAGAACAGGCTGTTGCATACAGGCACTCAGAGTGGCAGAGCCTGTAGACACAAGACCTGCCCAAAGTCAAGCCAACCAAAATCTTAGCAGGAATGAGGGAAGGGTTTATTCTGTCCCAGCCTGCTGGCTGCTGAGGGGCCGGGAGTCAGCTTTCTTCAAGCAGCCCACTACTTCAGTAGCCAGTCCTGCACTCATGCACATCCATCCAGCACTAAGTGGCCTCAGTGGATGTAAGAGAACCTGAAGTTGAAAGAGAACCACGGGTTAGGAAGAATGAGAAGCAAGAGAATTCAAAGAGAGGGGGCCGTAATAGATCAAAACGTATTATCTGCATGTATAAAATTCTCAAACAATAACTTGAAGGAGGAGGAAGAGGAGAAGGAGGAGGAGGAGGAAGAGGAGGAGGAGGAGGAGGACTTAATGAATGCTATGTTCAGCTCTCTTTCTCCTTTGCACACAGCTCAGGGTTCCAGCCAAGGAAATGGAATCACACAATGGGACTTATTACTTCAGTTAACCTAATCAGGGTAATCTCCCACAGGTGGCCTGTGCCACAGGGGATGATAGTTAAATTTGTCAATCACAGTAGTGACCATAACCTACAATGCTGTGTTCTATGTCATGACTTTTTATTACAAGTTTGAGTCATTCACTGCTTAAAATCCTTTAGCAACGTCCTTTCCTGTGTTCTTCTATACTTCAACCACCAGGCTGTCTTTGGAGAATTGTATGTATTTCATTACTGTGGGGGGAACAGCTGGATGAGGAGGCAAGGTTATTTCATGAGACATCGTTGACAAATCGGATGGAAGTGGAGCCATCAGAGAATGTGTGAGATGCAGCAGAAGCAGCTCTGAAAGGGAGCTTGACAGTGACCGTCTACCTCAGAGGAGACTCCCCAGCCAGCGAGGGTAATACATGACTAATCCCAGCACTCAGAAGGTTGAGGAAGGGGGACTTGTGAGTTCAAGCCTGGCCTGAGATTTAGAACAAGTTCCAGGCCAGTCAGAGTTACATGGTGAGGCCACAGCTTAAGTCCTCCATAGCAAAAAACAAGTTAAAGAAAAAAAATCTGTCAAATAAACAGATTAATGTCACATCTCAGTGACTAGAAAGGAAAAAAAAAACAACAACAAAAACAAACAAACAAAAACTCCAACAACCAGCCAACCAGACAAACGGGGGTTGGGGTGGGTGAGACTCCTACAAAACCAAGCAAGGGTCTGGAGAGATGGCTCAGAGGTTAAGAGCACTAGCTGCTCTGCCAGAGGTCATGAGTTCAATTCCCAGCACTCACATGGTGGCTCACAACCATCTGTAATGTATTCAGGTGTCTTCTTCAGACAAAACGCTGTATACATAATAAGTAAATCTTAAAAAAAAGCAAAATAAGCCTAAAGGTACTAAAAGAAAAGAAATAATAAAGATCCAAATAGAATAAATAATACATAGACCAGAGAAACAATGGAATATAGTACCAAAAGTACAGTGGATAAAACTTTAGCTACATCAAGAAAACCAGAGATAAGAGTCCAATTGAAGAAAAAGCAGAAAAAAAGAGGAGACTTTATAACTGATATTTTGGAAATGCAAAGGATTATTGAAGATTAGTTCTATGAACAATTATATACTCCAAAACATGGATAGCCTATAACCAAAAGATAAATTGTTGAACACAAGCTAACAAGACTGAAACATAAAGAAATACAAAATAGGGTGGATGGTGGCACACCAAAAAAAAAAAAAAAAAAAAAAAAAAAAAAAAAAAAAAAAAAACTTAGTAGATAGACAGTGAGTAAGGAGGGTAAGCCTGTCATAAAAACTTTCCCACCAAATAAACCCCAGTATCTGATAGCTTTACTTCTGAATTCTACCAATGATAAAGAATGAAGGCCAATTCTATTCAGATGTTTCTGAAAATAAAGAGGACAGAAAATCTCTAAACTTATTTTCCAAGACTAGCATCACTCCAGTACCAAAGCTATTAAGGGCACTAGAAAAAACAGTGTTATAGGCTGATATCTCTAATAAACACAGATGTAACAATTTTCTTCACAAAATATAACTGAACTAATTTTAGAGCACATTAAAAGGTTTGTGATCATGAGACTTATTACAAGGATAATAAGTTTGATACAGGTTTGAAGTATGCAACCATATACCCAGTTACTAGAATCAAAAGGCAATATGGTCATCCTGATAGACACAGAAAGGCATTTGACAAAATTTAACATCTTCTATGAAAAATTATAACGTATGAGGGAGAAAAGGAATGCACTCCAGTATAAGAAGGGCAGTGTATGACAAATCCACAGCTAATATCACAGTCTATAGCCAAAAGTTGAAAACATTTCCTGTAAAATCAAGACAAGATGGCTACTCACTCTACTTCTGTTATCCTGAGGTCAGGCAAGAGAAGGAATAAAAGGCATCCAAATGGGAATGAAGAACTTAAATGCTCCCTGCTTATAGACCCTAACCCTAACTCTAACCGATGGTATGATTATATGCATAGAAAATCTCAAGGACTCCACAAAACATTAATCAACAAATTACTAAAACTTCCAGATACAAAAATCAACAAACAAAAATCAAGTGTCAGAAAACAATCTTATTTGCAGTAGCTATAAAAGTACCTAAAAATAAATATAACCAAGGTCATAAAGGATCTGTAGTTGAAAACTATCAAAACTAATGAAGTAAACTGAATGGAACCAGTTTAGTGTCCATGGATGGAATTTATATTGTCAGTATTACCTGATTTCCATATTACCTGAAACAGCTTATAGGATGAATGAAACCTACTGGATGCCAATATTTTTCTATGGTTGCTACAGAGATAGCTCAGCATTTAAAAGCACCACTTGCTGGTTCAGAGGACACAGGGTTGATTCACAGCCTTCACATGGCAGTTCACAACTATCTGTAATTCCAGTGGCCTCCATGGACACTACAGATATGTGGTACACAGACATCTATGATGATAAAACACTCATATGCATAAAACAAAAATAAATCTTAGAAATTATAATTATTTTATGAAAGAAAACAATAGTCATAAAATTCATATATAATTTTAAAAACCTGAAGAGCCAAAGCAAAAAGAGCAAAGAGGAAGACATATTAATCAACTTGAAAGCATACTACAAGTAAAGCTATAATAATCAAAACAGAATGGTACTGTCAAACAAAACAAAACAAGCAGACATGTAAGTCAGTAAAGCACAAAAGAAAGCCTAGGAATAAACTTACCATTCACTGACAACTGCTGTTTCACCAGGGTGCCAAGAACACATGGGGCAAGAACAGTCTTTTCAATGAACGACGCTGGAAAACTGGATACCCACATGCAGAAAAATAAATATAGGTTCTTATCAGAGACAGCAAAATCAATGGAAAATTGATTAATTACTTAAACACGAGAGCCAACGTTGTTCAATAACTAGATGAAAACATGGGGATAATAGCTCTTCATCGCAAAGAGAGCAATGGTTAGTGAAGACACAACCTGTGTGACAGAAGGTTTTGGCAAATAAGACATGATTTGGATCAATATCAGTACATATTTAGAACTCAAGGGTCACGAATGCATGAGAATGAACACACTTTTAAAAGAGCACAGTGGACTTGGTGAGATGTTTTTCAAAGTAATAGATATTTTATATTTAAGGACAAGTACATGAAAAAAATCTCTACATTTAATCATCAGCTAAATGAAGTGAGGTGCTGAAGAGATGGTAAGGTTAGCTCACACCAGAATCTGGGGACCCTATCCCCAGCAGTAGTGTAAAAGTTAAGTGGGATAGCATGTACCTATAATGCCAGCACTGAGGAAGTGGGGAAGGAGGACCCTTGCTGGTCAGCTAATAGAGCTGAATGGTAAGACCCAAGTGCAGTGAGAGACCCTGCCTCAAAAAATAAGGTGGAGAAGGATGGAGGAAAATGTCCATTGACCTCTGATCCCCACATATTCATGCACACAGAAACTGCAATTAGATATTTTACATCTGACAGAAGGCTTTATCAAAAAGATGGATGATAACCCTTGGCAAGGATATGAGAAAAGGGAAGTCTTACCCACTATGGATGGAAATGAAAATTAGTATAGTCATGATAGACATAGTACAGAGGCTTCTCAGATGTGTGAACCACAAAGGCACAGCTTGTTATAGGTCAAGGAAAATGAAATCATTTTTTTATAGAGACATCTGCAAACCTGTTTTCATTGCAGCATTATTCGCAATCTCAGGGTAAAGGATCAACCTGAGTTGATGACTGGATGAATAGTTAAAGAAAATGTGATATATAATACAGTGGAGTACTACTCAGTCTTGAAAAGAAGGAAATCTTCTCATTTGGGCTATGTATGAATGTGGAGGACATTGTGATAAGTGAAATAAGCCAGTCACAGAAAGACAGATGTTGCATGATCTTACTTCTGTGAGAATTCATTGAGCGCTGAACTCAGAGACCAGCATGGTGGTTTTCTGAGGCTGGAGAAAGGTATGTAGATGAGAAGATGCTGCTCAGTGGACCTCAAGTATGTGAGATGAGTAAGTTTAAAAGATTATTGTATAATATGGCAACTGTATTGGTTGTCATCTTGACTACATGGACATACTTGTGAGAGTCTTTTGGTTTGTTTATCTGAATTACTTGAAGTGGGAAAACCCACCCTAAATCTGCATCTTTTGAGGGGGGAAGATCCACCTTTCATCTGGGCCACACCTTCTGGTGGTAGCCCGTATAAAGGAAGTGGAAGAAGGAAGTGCTTGCTTTTGGTCTCCTTGCTCTTGCTCTCCTTGGCAAGTTCATTCCTTCACTGGCATTAGAGCCTACGATTCCTTTGCCCAGCTGAGATGTCCAGGCTCATGGACGAACAACTACTGGATTCTTGGTCCTTCCATTGGTAGACAGCCACTATTGGGCTAGCTAAACCACGGTCTGTAAGCTACTCTAATAAACGTTGTGTGTGTGTGTGTGTGTGTGTGTGTGTGTTTTCATTCTATTATACATTCTGTTCCTCTAGGGCAGTGGTTCTCACCCTTCCTAATGCTGTGACTCTTTAATACAGTTCCTCATGTTGTGGTGATCCCCAACTATAGAATTTTTTAAAAATTTATTTTATTTTTATGTGCATTTGTGTTTTTGCCATGGGTGTTAGGGTCCCCTGAAACTGGAGTTACAGACAGGTATGAGCTACCATGTGGGTGGTAGGAATTGAACTCAGGACCTCTGGAAGACAAGTCAATGTTCTTAACCCCTGAGTCATCTCTCCAGCCCTAGAATTATTTTTGTTGCTACTTCATAACTGTAATTTTGCTACTTTCATGAATCATACTGTAAATATATGTATTTTCCAATGGTCTTGGGTGACCCCTGTAAAAGGGTTGTTTGATCCCCAAAGAGGTTGCAAACTGAAGGTTGAGAACTGTTGCTCTAGAGAACCACAACTAATACACTGTAGTTAATAACAATTGATTATATTCTTTAAAAAAATGCTAAAAGTGGATTTTGAAGTGTTCCTGAGGAAAAAAAAGTAAGTTCAAGAGGTAATGCGCATGCTTATTAGTTCAATTACCAGATGCATACATATTTTGAACCATGTTGTGTAAGATAAAGCATACAGATGGTATTGGCATGTTCAGTATGGCATGACCTGCTTACTACTGTTATTTTGCTAAAGGAACAGGGCAATGAAATGACTCCTGATGACATATTGCTATACCTGTAGATCAGTGCACCACTCAGCCCTCATCAGAGAAGCCTCTTGTAGTAGATGACGATTAACAAAGAAAGTGGAAGACCTTGGAACATTTGGTCCTAAGTGGGATGTCCGCATCAAATCCCTCCCCTCAGTGCCCAAGGGTCTATGTTAAGAGGAGGTGGAAAGAGTGAAAGAGCCAGAGATGGTGGGAGACTCCAAGGACACAGGGTCATCCAGACACACAGGACTGGTAGAAATATGAACTCATGGAGACCTGCACTGGTTCACACCAGGAAGTAGACACCAAGTTCTACCCTTAACAAATAAGCCTGTTGAAAGGAGGGAAATTGGTCTTCTCCAATTGTGTGTTGCTGGGTGTGTCAACCATGCTACAGGGCGAGACCCTTGCCAGCAGGGGTTGGCCAACACAAAACTGACTTCATGTTTTGTGGGGGGGGGTTGTTGTTTTTTTTTGGGGGGGGATGGAAATTCTGTTTTGTTTGGTGATTTTTGTCTTACTTTGTTTTTTTTGTTTTGTTTTGATTTTTTTTTGAGTTTTAGGGGGAAAGAGAGAAAGAGAAAGATGAAAATGGGTGAATATGGAGGTAGGAAGGATCTGGGAGGAGTTGGGGAAGAAGAAAACATCAAACTCCTGTATGAAATGTTTATGAAAGAATATTGTATAGAAAATTAATAAAAAATAAAATATACAATTTTGTTAATTTTAAAGGATTTTAAAATGTTGAATAAAGTAATTTTGTTGACTTCTAGTTTGCAAAGCATCTGGTTAAAGGTCCTGTACCCCCGTAGATCTTGGTCATTTCCTCTGCCTGACTTCAAGAGCTCCTCTTTGATTTGTGTGCATATGCTACGTAGGTATTCTTGAAAGCAGTTTGGCGTTTAAACATTGGTGTAAGTATGGGGAGGAGTCTGACTTCATGTGCTTACATGTAAGGAAGGAACTCCTGATACATGGTACTCTGTGGGTAGACCATTGAAAGCATTATGCTCAATGAAAAAAGCAAGTCACAAAAGTCCTATACTGAATAATTGTGCTTCTATGAATTACCCAAGTACATTCACAGGGACACAAATTCGATTAATGGTACTAAAGGCTGATGTGAAAGGGGATGGGACATGACTGCTAATGGATTTGAGATTTCTTTTATTCCCAGATTATATAAATATTGATGATATTTTTCCAATTTGTTAAATACATTTTTTTAAAACCAACAAATTGTACAGAATAAGTATAAAAGGATAAATTTCATGCTAGGTACACATGAACCAATGCAGCCAATAGTTAAAAACAAAAGAGACTAAGCTGTGCTTTCCCATCCACTCCAACACTGAATTTGTACTTCTATGAGGCCAGGTCCAAGGTGGTGCTACTGTCTAGTCCTTGCCACCCCGACTTCTCAATGCACTATACACTATTAAGGTACGGTAGTATACATATATCCATCTTTTAAAAATGGTATTGGGGTAGAACCCAGGGTCTTAATGCATGCTAGTCAGTCTACCACTGACCCGTATCTCCAGCCCTTGAGCATTTTGATACATTAATTACATTTGGGAAATTCGGATTTTTTTTTAACATTCAAGGTTACCAGGTCAGATAGCTGAAAAAAATTTAAATGCTCACATGTGATGGTGTGTGTATGAGCTAACCTGTTTTGAAATTTTTATTTGGAACATTAAAATTCTCTGCACACTCCTACTTCACCACTATCCACACCCCCCAGAGAAGTTTCTCTTTCAAAAAAATTCCATTAAATGATGGAAAGAAGCTTATCTCTCTATAAAAGCCTCTCTTCAAGTTGATATTTAAAGTGAAATCTTAAGTTTTCCCTCTTCCCCCAAACTATGAGCTCACCAGGAGATTTGGGGGCAGAGAGTAATTATGTGAACTTCATTTTTGACACGTTCCAGCAACCTCTGTCTGTCTGGTCAGCAACCCTTATTGCAACAACTGAGAATATAATCTCACCTTTTTTTTCTAAGAACCAAATGCAATTTGAGTCTGAAATGAGTGGCACCACACAGCGTCAGGTACATGGGAGAAGGCCATAGCCTACATGCAAACCTGCTTGTAACAGGTACAAGATTCCTAATTTCTGTGTTGTCTTTTGAGGCCTGCTGCTAAATCCCTTTCTACATTAAAAACACTAACCACACTCTGCAATTACCTGACAGACTGCAAAGCAGTAGAGAATAAACATTCTGCTTGGATGTCATGTCTTCACTGCATATGCGGCAGCCCACACAATGATGGTCAGTAATGACTGAAATATGGCACTAAATACCATCCTCTCCATGTGAATTGAACTAATTGATTTATTAGGTGCAAAATAGCCAGGTGGATTTAAGCTAATTAAGAATTTGATTGCTAATTACCAACAAAGGGAGAATTAAAAAATGAGTACGTTAAATAAGGGCTGTCTTGTAATCCATGCAAGCTGCTCTCCAGCAGGGAGAGTGAGGAGACCAAAGCGGCTGGGCTGAGGTGGACCTCAGGGACACATGCTGCTCACATGTGGGAGGGCCTGGTTGGATCCCTAGCATGGAAACGTAGATGTGTATGTTGGCGGCTGTGACGATGGAGTTTGAAGGATAACGAAACATCCTAGTCTTTCTAGGGACTGGGAAGGTTTTGAGTAACAGCAACTCATCTTGACAGACATAGTAGAAAGTCCAGGCAAAAGAAACAAAAGAATATATTAAGTTCAGAAGAATTGTCAAGCAGTATATGAATGACAGATGTATCAACAATGATAAATCAAATATGTGCTCCACTATAAGAAAGAGCATGAATGGATGCAAAATTCTGTTCTATAGCTTGTATTTTTCTATTGAGCCATTGCATGCATTCATCTGCCTACACAGGCATCTAATGCTCATTTGGGGTATTTTAGCATATTTAACATACATATTTTACATATTTATCCTATGTTTTTACACGACATTGTTTCTTAAGGATGTCAACATTCTAATAACAGCACATAATCGTTTTTCAAACATTTACTTAACATTCATTATGTGCTATGAAAGATACACTAAGCGCTTCACATGGATAATTACCTTTAATCCTAGCAAAAACCTACAGATGAAAAAAATAGAAGTTTAGACTTGTTAAGGAACTCGCCTACGGCCATGAATCTAGCAACTGGTAGAGCTAGGACTCACATGGAAGCAGTCTGTCTCCACTGCTTGGCTTAATCATTTCCCTGTACTGCTCAGTCTTTTTAATGGCTATATCATATTTCAGTATTTGGGTGTACTGTAATTCATGTAAATATCTCCTTATTTTTAGACATCTGGCTTGCTTCCTATTTGGCCACTATGTAAATACTGCTATGGTGAGCATATAATGATTTGCTCACTTTGTTGACTATATCTTGGCCACTGCTGCATTTCCTCTGGAGAAATGTTTGTTTAGATGCTTTTTCCATTTTAAAATTGGCAAATGTATCGGTTTAGTTATAAGAATTCCTTGTATAATTTGTGCAATTCCCTTATCAGATACAAGGTCTACAGGTATTGGCTCCCATCTGAGGAGCTGCCTTTTTACTTTCCTGAGAATATTCTTTGAAGTGAGGGTTTCAGAGTTTGAAATATTGCTTTAGCTCCTTGATCCATTTTAAGTTAATTGTGGCGCAGAGTGGGAGGCGGGAGCTCCAGCTGTTCTGCATGTCTAGCTGTCCCGGTTTCACTTAACGAAGAAATTCTTTCCCTAATGCATAGTGCTGACATAGGTATCTAAAAACAACTGATCATACCATAGACACGCGGATTTATTCCTGGGCTCTCCCTTCTAGCCATTGATTTTTATATCATTCTTGGGTCAATTATATAATCTTGATTGGTTTCGCTTTGTAGTAAGTTTGAAAATCACAAGAGTATGTATGCTTGCCCATGAGCGTCAGTGGAGAAAGCATGAATCCTGTAAAAGTTGTGTGCTTTCTTTTCAAGGTTGTTTAGAACATTCTGGACCTCTTACACGTTCTTGTTAATTTCTGGGTAAGTTTGACAGATTATGCAAAGAACCCACGTGGCGTTCTGGTAGTTGGCATTTTGAATCTGTGGCTCAATGTGGGAAAAGATTGTCATCATACCAAGATCAAGTCTTCTAATATATAATTATAGACTGAGTTCTTAATTACAACATCCTAATGCTTTGTCATATTCAAAGTTTCTTATGTAATTCTTTGGTTTATTTTATTCTTAAATATTTTATTCTTTTGATGTTAGTATGAATAGAATTATTTTCTTAACTTTCCTTTTGGGTTGTTCATTCCAAGTATATGGAAATACACTATAATTGCATATGCTGATATTTCCCCCTGTGGGCTTGCAAAACCCTTTATTAGTTCTACTTAATTTTAGTGGATTCTTCAAGACTTTAAACACATATAAGTCATGACATCTAAAGTAGACATGGTCTTCATACTTCCTTTCCTGTCTGCATGCCTTTTTATTTAATTTCCTTGGCTAATACCCTAGCTATAACTTCTATAACAATGTTGAACAGAAGTTGTAACAATAACTCTTGTGTTTTTTCTGGTATTAGATTCTACCACTTAGTGTCATATTAGCTGTACATTTTTCATATATTCTTTATATCTAAATAAGTTCCTTATCTTCCTGGTTAGTTGAATATTTTTATCATAAAAGAATGTTGGCATTAGGGCTGGGTGATGGCAGTGCATGCCTGGCAGGTGGATCTCTGTGAGTCTGAGGACAGCCTGGTCTATAGAGTGAGTTCGAGGACAGCCGGGGCTACACAGAGAAACCCTGTCTCAAAAAAAAAAAAAAAAAAAAAAAAAAAAAAAGAATGCTGGCATTTATTAAATGTTTTTTCATTATCTATATAGGTTTGTCTCTACTGTATTAATATATTACTTTAATTTATTTTCAAACATTAAACCAACCTTGTATTCCAGCAAAAATTCCCTAATGGTGATGGAGTACTTAAGTATTTTATATATGGCTAGGTTCAATTTACTAGAATTTTATTTAAAATATTTATGCCTGTGTTATAAATGACACTAGTCTTTAATTTCCTTTCTATGATGTCTTCTCTGGTTTTGCCCTAAAGGTAATATTGGCCTCCTTGTGGAATGAGTTAGAAGGTGTTATTGTCTCCTCATCTAAGTTTTGGGGGTACTCAGAAAGAATTCATAGTACCTCTTTAATTGGTAGCACTCACCTACGAAGGCATTTAATTATTGCCTTAGATATGTGTATATACATATAATAGAATTACTGCATCAAAGATATAAACCAAAGCCTTTTATACATAATGTTAAATTGCTTTCCCTGAGGGAAAGAAAATACCAATGCATATTTCCACTGGCAGCACATGAGATATTATGTAGCTTTTTCATAAATATATGTTGAGGTTCATTTTTTTCAATGATTGGTTCTTCTCAGCCCTGGAAAACAACATTAATTTGTATATTGAGCAAATAATTGCTCTTGGTACTAATATTTTTAAATAAAAGATTTATTGATTACACAGTCATTAAAATTATATGAGTTTGCAGTATTGATTTCAGGTCAGTCTTAGCTGCAATAGAACACAGTTTCTTAGATCCAAGTATATTTTAGCATTTGTTGAGTGATGATGGTTCAGCTTGCCTAATACATACCACACAGTCTTACCTCTAGTATGGATTCCTTAGGAAGAGAGATACAAATTGGGTCACAAACTAGCTTAGGTTTCTTGTGTGTGTGTGTGTGTGTGTGTGTGTGTGTGTGTGTGTGTGTGTGTGTGTGTTTGTCATTAATAAAATACAGTGAAGAATTTATGGCTCAGAAAGAATATTAATAAACACTTGGTACAGTCTGGTGTCATGGCTGTCATAGGTAAGAGATTTAATATATTCATCACAGCTCTTCTGAATTCATTTCTCACAGTAATGAATGTATGTACCTACTACCATTTAATCTTGATTGTATACTAAAAAATAAAAAATGCCAATGAACTGAGACACCTGAAATGCACATCAGTCATGGACCTAAACTGCAGATGTGGCAAAGCTGAGTTGTGCATCATGCCTACTGCCTTCGAGTTCATCCTTCTCTTGATGTATTCTCTTGGCTGAGGGAGGCTTCTTTCTTGATGAAACCTCTGAAGTTGTCATTGACCACCCACTGAAGCACAGGGAAAATTTTAAACTCTGTAGATCCAGGTCAATGGTTTTCTTGCCTGCTCTTTGTATTAACAGCAGGGACATCACCTCATAGAACATAAGGCATATTCCTTATAAGTTGACTCCAGTGGAAGTTGAGGCAACTAGGTAAATAGATTCTTCAATCATTCTGGTCACAGAAGCTGATATTACTTACGGCATTGTAGGCACCAGTCAGTAAAAGTCTTGCTCCATTACATCTGGCCTTCTTTGCTGTCTTCTCTCAGTGTCTTTCACTGTGGTGGTGTTTATAGCCCTGCTGGGCTCACTTCTTTTTGCATTGACTAGTTCACTGGATTTGTATCTGATCTTATCTTTGGTGTCACCACCTTTCCACCTCTTGCTGGTTGATTTAATACTCACAGTGACATTATCTTCAGCTCTCTTGTGAGTGAATTTACATTCATCTTAGGGCAAGACACCACATGAATTATAGAAGAAACATTGCCAATGGAAGCGGTAAAAAAAGGTTTAATTCTGTCATTTTTCTTGTGACTAGTTCCTTACCTGTCCCTCTCCGTATCCATGTGTCTCTCTGTGTGTAAAAGTCCCTCAGTATTAACAGGAATTCACTACACACACACACACACACACACACACACACACACGCACACAATTTTCTTCCCTAAGCTCTATTAGTCTTCCATTTTTAGATTAAGGTAAAGTGATTTCTCATTTAATTCCAAGTCTAAGTCTTTCTCAAATTCCCTACAGAGTTCAATGGATACACGGTCTGAAGCTTCACATCACAGAAGGTTCCAGGCACATTACAAATGTGCTTGGAGTGTGTGTCCTTTTCATTTCTTACCAACTTTGGTTGGAAGAAAGTGCTCAGGGGTGAAGGGGATTGACTCCAAGAATGTGGATGAATCCCAAAGCATCCCAGTGGAGCTGACCTGCCCAGGGACAGAGCACAGGACCTGGACCAGCATGCGGATCCCACACTCCCTGGCCAGCTTCTCCTGTGTCATGTGGTCAGCTGTGTCTGGTTCTGTGAGTTCATGAGAGAAGAGGCTCACCCCAAAGTTCCTCAGTTTATTCCATCTTATTCATAGTTCCAGATGTCTGTGAAAATAATTAGATAGATCTAGTTTGGATCAAGGGTTTGGCCCTGGCTCAGTTACTTATGACCAGTAACCCAGAGCTCTCCATGGGTATGAATAAATGAGGCTGGTTCTTTTAAAAAGGTGTCATATAAGCCAAACACCTTTGTTTGTTTACCGTACTGCTTAGGTGCTAGTACATGAATTATAGAAAAATCACCATTTAATAGACAATGGGTATCTGGTCTCCTTCAGAGCTGTGTGTAAGGTCGAGTCATATCAGTACAATGGTGTTTGTTCTTTTAATTGCCTTTCATCTGTCATGCTCACACTTATACACATGGCCTCCTGGGCTCATCTTTTTATTCATTTGTATTCCCTTTCCAGATATAAGGGAAATCATAAATCATTTGCAAAATCTTCAGATTCATTCATTTCTGGTAGTGATGAGTAGAAGGGGTGGAACTGCCCTAGTGAGACTCAGCTTCACGCTCTTCAAAGTTGATCTGGGATTATTTCTCCAATAAGCATTCTTAATGTTCTCCATAATACCAGCTGTTGTGGTTTTCTTACTAACAGGGTCTTTAGCGAATCACACTCTCTGGCTTGTAATAGCACATCTGTGTGACAGTGAAAATTTTTCCGTAACCATGAAATGGGCCCTAAATCTTGTGATGATGTTTCTGAGGATGCATTATTTACAATATGGTGATAGCAAGTGCTATATGTTCCTGTGACGTGATGTTAGTCAATGCTTTAAACTTTTATTTATTAAGAACTTAAAATTAATGTGTCAGAAGGAAGAAACTGGTTCATCAACTGGTTACAAAGAAGAGCCTTTAAGGGAAGAGTTTGGAAAATAAAGAACACTGTATACAATAAGCCCTGAAGGTCTAGGAAACTCCCAGACAGCATGCATCTGAAGCCCTCGAGAAAGGGTTCATCATATTGACAATTAAAGTGGACCCATGAAGGCGCACATAGAGCATTTGTTTTAATTATTTCAGCAGATGTACTTTTACTGGTTTCTTTTGTTTTGGCTTAGTCATATTTAAAACGTCAGAAACACCTGTTATTTATTGTTTTTTCAGTGTGCAGGTTGTATTCATTTGAGTGTGAGTAAGACGCAAGCTGACTCCTACTGTTTGTAGGGTCTGCAAGAGGATAAATGGAGATTTATATCACAGACATCTAAGTAATGAAGTTGTAAATTCTGCCTACAGATTTAACTTTTTAATTTTAAATGTATTTTAAATATATGGTCAAACAATGGCATTTCTTTTTTTGCCTTTGTGGTCATAGCTGCTCTCCCCGAGAACTAGCGGCCATCCCATATTAGTCAGCCCAGCTATGATTACTGGCCAGAGACACTCAGAATCCAGGACTGTTGACACCCACTCACAGAAGGAGGGTGTACCCTCACCTAGTATTCCAGCCAGGCCCTCCTGAGACCCCATCAGCTAGTTACATGCAATGCTGGCCCAGCTGCATGCAGGTTCAAGAGGTGATATTATATATGGAGGGTGGGAGGCTAACAGGAAGGAAGTCTCTGTTTAGGTCGCTATGGGGAAGTTGTCATCCATACTGGGGTGAGACTGTTCCATCATGTGGCTGTTTCAAGGCCACCCACAGTCCTGTATCCATGCTCTGTATGGAAGCTCAGGAAACTCATGTTCACCAAGATAGACTTGGATGAAATCATTACTCTGGTCTTTCATGGGTGCCCTGTCAGGGGGAACAAATATTTGTTCAAGACTCCCCAAGCAAAGTCCTCAAAACAGTAGAATTCAATGCCAGTTTGGTTGGCAATGTAGTTATTTCTATACCATATTTCGCACATGGGACATCTAGGCCTTATTGGTACAGAAATGTCAGGGTAATTCATTTTACAAAAGTTTTTGTTTTAGGTTTTGTTTGTTTGTTTGTTTTTGTTTTGTTTTGTTTTACAGTTGTTAAGCTCAATGGCTATAAATACTACATGTCACATTGTAGTCATTTCCACACACCTGTTGGGTATCCCTGGAATTCAGTGGAAACAGACTAGTCTCAATGCAAGGACAGGACACTTCCTGTGTAACCAAGTATACAACCTTTGCCAGCTTGGCGTTGGCTGCCTGACGATTGCCTTTTCTCTTTCACACTTTCCACACTCCTCCCTCAATTCAGAGTCCCTCTGCGAAGTCCCAGTGGTGCAGCAAGCTTTGGTGATGTGGGGACACAGGCAGCTTCTGTTTTAGAGACTAGGGACACACACACACACACACACACACACACACACACACACACACACACACACAAGTGTGCCCTCGGGGCTGACAGGAGTTTTTCCCCAGGAGGATATCACAGCAATCCTTTCAGAGCAGGCAGAGTCAAGGATGAGAACCGGGTTCCCAGTGACAGAAATCAAGTTTTTGTTTTTGTTTGGTTTTCTTTCTTGCTTTCTTTCTCTCCCTTCCTCCCTCCCTCCCTCCCTCCCTCCCTCCCTCCCTCCCTTCCTTCCTTCACTTTCTTTCTTTCTTCCCTTTTCGTCTAGCCAGTGCTGGGGATCGAACCCAAGGCCTTGAGCATGCTTTGCAAGTGCTCTGCTGCCAGGCTACCCACCAGGTCCACCCCAGACTGTCTGGATATATTTATTTGTATTTGTGAGCATGTGTGTTTGGGAAATATGAGACACAGCATGGGACCTTTCTTGCTCAAGTGTAAGAGGACTCTTGCCAAGGGAAGCAGCAGCAAAATAAATAAGAACAATTTGGACATTTCCTACTGGACAGTAAGCTAAATAAGGGCACCCTTCTCCCTCTGGGCCAGGCCCTCTTGTCCCATGTCTAGGATAGTGTCAGGTATAGGTGAGCATTTGCTAAATGAAGGCTCTGCTGGACTCATGGCGGGGTCCTAAATGCATAATTCTTGCTTTCACCCTCATGAAAGAGCTCACTGATAGCACCATTCCACTGGCAATATCCTTCAATGCTGTGAACCTTACTTCGCCTTTTAGGGGAAGAGTTGTTCAATGGCTATGCTCCTATGAAATCTCGTGTTCATATTACAGTTGTGAAAATTATCACTTGAACTATGCAAAACTTTTCTGCCAGACCCGGGCATTGCATAGCTTGGTTCCCTAGCCCACACATCATTCGACCTGAGCCGATGTATTTAGTGATGCTGAAAGTGTGCTGCACAAGCCTGGGAAGGGCCTGTCTGCAAGGTACCACAGGAGCACCATGCTCTGCATATGTAAGTGAGTCGATGCACCGCGGTTTCCCTGCGGGGACAACTGTATTGTTTTTAATTGTCTATTTTAATAGGCTTGGATAAAATACTCCTCTGTTTTATTTGATCTACTCCCCTAGTGGGATTTCACCCTGCTTGTTTTATCCTGTTGTGACAGTTTCCTAGTTAGACAGTTAGCTGCTTCGACAGGGCCTCTTGATTACCAACGACAGTGACTGTCTTTCTATCTACTCACATTTAATCCTGGCAGTCCTTGATCTATGGGATCATTTGAAATTAAAAAAAAAAAAAAAAAAAAGATTGAGTTTTGGGAATCTGGGATGAATGAAAGAAATTCCATGAAGGAGTAAACAACAATAAAATCAAACACAGGTTTGATTTAATCAGCTAAGTGAATCTGCATTGATTTTTTTCCCCAGTGTTCCTAGTGGTAATCATAGGCATCCACAATTAACCCTAGTTTAACCGAACTGACTATTCACCGCGGGACCTTTCTGAAATGACCTTCCATTTGAACAATTTTCTGCTAAAAGTATTTGGCTGACTGTGGTATCACAGAACGCCAGGAATAGGAGGCAAATAGGTGGCTCTACCTTGGCTCAGCTGCCTTTGCCCCACATGGAGCTGTGCATCTGAAGGCATAAGCAATTTCACAGATGTGTCTCCTGCTTCCAGTTTTGTAACTGGTGGAGAAGCACTCTTTACATAGACCTGATGTTTTACTTTCAAAAACTACAGGCATCTTCTTTGCATCATCTTGCAGAAAGATTTACATGACTTTCCCTGAAAGTTTGAGGTGGGCCCTGAGCCTCATTACCTGCATTCAATTCCCCCAACCCACATGGTGGTAGGAGAGAACCGATTATGTGAGTTATCTTCTGATCTCCATATGTGTAGGGGCATAAGTGCACATAAATAAATAAATTATATTGAAACACTTGTCTTTACAGTTTGAGGTGACTCCACGAAAGTGACTTAGCTATTGGCTAAGAAGTGGGCCAGTATGAAGACCCAAGCTTTGCAGAACTTTTTGGTGAGATACCTGTATTTCAGCCCATATATAATCTATTCTGGATTCTGCTATTCTTCTGGGAGGTCTCTTAGAATGACAAAGCTCAGCACTCGGGAGGCAGAGGCAGGTGAATCTCTGTGAGTTCAAGGCCAGCCTGGGCTATAGAGTGAGTTCCATGAAAGGCACAAAGCTACACAGAGAAACCCTATCTCGAAAACCAAAAAAAAAAAAAAAAAAAAAAAAATAGAATGGCAAAGCCAAGAAGCCCCAGACAAAGCTGCACTCAGGGGGAGTTCATTGGAGCTGGTCACTCTGCTGCCTTTATTTATCTGTTCTCCATGCTGTTTTCCCTGTGGGCTGTTGTGCAGCCCCATGACCCCCCACAAAGTCCTTAAACTAGGCTGGACCCTGAGATCTCCAAAACAGATGGAATGGCATCAGATAAGAGTGCTCAAAATTTACCCTGCTCCTCTACAGACTATTGACAGTTCCAAGCACAGGGACTGACCTGAATCCAGAGCACCAGTTCCCTCCACACACCATCATGGGTTTACAGATGGGCACAGGCACCTAAGAGGGTAATCCAAGATTCCGTGGGAACTCCCAAGAAATAGTAACAAGACAACAGCAACAAACTCATCTCATTGTGATACAAAGTAGAAGGCCAGTCTGTAACCTCCTTATCCACTTTTACTGTCCTGGGTGACATTGGTCTCCCCAGATGTAGCAGAACCTAAAATAGGTGTTTAGTATAGAATATTTCTTTCAGAGAGGGAAAAAGAAAACCCAAGTTGGTTGTGAAAAATGGTATGAGCTACCCCCCCACCCCTGAGGGTTTCTGGTTTATTATTATTATTATTATTATTATTATTATTATTATTACTACTACTACTTCTACTACTATTATTATTCCATTCCTCGCTAGCTGCCATGCCTTGTGTATACCCTTTTTATTGCTAATATTTCACATTCAAGCTTACAGGCTGTCACCCCAACACTGCAGTGACAATATTTCCTGAGCTATGCTTTCATTGCTTTTGTCTTTTGTGTTTGGTCTTATTGCCATCAGCTCAAAGAGTCCCTTTCCTTCATATAACTGATACGTTACTCTTATTTTCCTTGGTATACCTCATACCGACTATTCACCATGGGGCTGTTTTTAAATGACCTTCTAGTTAAAATACCTTCTGATAGGAGAAATATTTGACTCATACTTATAACCTCAGCACTTGGGAAGCTTTGAGACCAGACAAGGCATATATATAGTCAGTTGCAGGCCAGCCTGGGCTAACAATGGGAACCTATTTCAAAAACTGATTCAGACAAATAGCTCATGTATTAAGCTCCTGAATACCTTGTCGATTCTTCTTTGTACTTACTGATCTGCTCTCCCTCCTCTCTTCTCCTTTAGCTCTTGTTTCTGTGGCATTTGATGCCCAACCCAAGGTTTGAGACCTTTGTTGCATCGTGCTATATTTAGAAACTTCTTTCAAGTCCTAACAAGATTATAAGGTCTTTGAAGACAGGGAGTATGTCTAATTCATACTTATACTCTTTTTCTTTTTTAGAAAAGTTTTCTCTGTGTGTGAGTTGGTGACTGTAGAGACCAGAGAAGCATGTCATATCCTCTAGAGCTGGAGTTACAAGCAGCTGTGAGTCACCCCGTGGGTGCTGGGAACCAAGCTCCCTTAACCTCTGAGCCATCTCTCCAGCCTGAGTATTTGTACTCTTTACATCGACTTAATAACTGTTTGCAGAATCAATAAATAAAGAGCAGGTCCCAGGCCCAGGCCAAGTATGCTTGAAAGTAGTAGAAACAGTCATTTATAGACACCAGGAAACAGCCAAACCCTGGAGCATAGCTGGTGGTGTCTGGCCTCTCAGCTTCAGGGGAAGACTAATTTGGAGCCTACTCTTTCTCTTATTCCTTTCTACCTAACAATCTACATGCTTTGAAGTTGGAAAGAGAAATGCTTAAAAAGTGCCAGGGAGAGGAGGAGGAGAGAGAGGAGAGAGGGGAGGGAGAGGAGGAGAGGTCCGGGTAGGTTCTATCTTTACCCCTGAACTTTCTCCCACCACTTCTATTTTATTTCACCACTTCATTCTCCTTGGCATTCTGTCTGTCCGTTGGCCCCGCTCCAGCTTTGCACAGCTGGACTGCTGTGTTCTCACCCTTTCCCTTCAGCAGATACTGAACCTAGGACCACTGAGCTACATCCACAGCCTTTTATTTTGATTTGTCATGAGACGGGGTCCCTAACTTTCCCAGGTTGGCACTGAGCCTGGGATCCACCTGCCTCAGCCTCCTGAGGAGCTGTGATTGCAGGTGTGTACCACCATCAACCTGTGACATCTGCCGCCTAACATTTGATGTCATTCAGCCTCAGAATGAAGCCCCATGTAAGAGTAGCCCTCTCCAAATGCCCCTCTGTGGTCCTCCGGCATTCACTTGTGTCTCCTGTGGTGCTTGCCAACTCATATTCAAAAGACAAACCAAATCGAATCCCAAATTCCCCATTAGGGCTCAGCTCATCACAATGACATTCTGATTTGATGAGTCACCTGACTGGAATCTCTGAGTAGAACAGAAGCATTGGCTTCACCTTGCAGGGCTGAGGAAAGATGGGTTAACTTTGTTAAACATATTGGCATGTCGTAAATATGTATGACTCCTTAGAAACCATCAGCTGGCCTAGTCATACTGAGTCATACATCTGGATCACAGCTGAAGGGGTTAATTAAAAACAGCTGCATCTAATCATGCTTGCATTTACTTCCCTATGAAAGGGCAAGGGAAAGACAGAATCCAGAAAAACAAAAAGGAAGCCTTCCAGGGAGATGGGAATTCTCCAGAAGGCAAGATGAGTGTGAGGAGTGTGGATACTCTGAGAATCAAGAAAGTCTCCGGCTGAATAACTTAGAATGGGCCAGAATTAAATATAAATGTGGCCTTGAACTAGAACACAGTCAGCTTGAAAAAACAAGACATGGCCAGTTATATGAGGTGAGCCCTTCCTATTTAAATTCTTCTCCTTTTAAAACAACCTGCTACTATTTAACTGTATTTTATAGTCATCTTGGGAAAATGCATGTTAAAACTGAAGTTATAATAATGAATTCTCCTTTTTTTTTTAAATCAAGGATTTTCCTATTCTTTAACTACCAATTTTTACTTCCTTATTTTTGTATGTGTATAGTATGTGTGAGTGTGTTTATGTGTGTGCTCACGTATAGGGGCACATGAGAACATGGAGGTCAGAGGTCAATGCCAGATGTCCTCCTTCATTGCTCTCCACCTTATTTTTTAGTCAGGCTCTCTCACTGACCCTGGAGCTCACCAAGCTGGGATGCCAATGAGCTCCCAGGATCCACATGTCTCCACCATCCAAACACTGGGACTACAGGTATGTGGCACCATGCATGGCTTGTTATGTGGATGCTGGGAATCCAGACTCAGGTTCTCATACTTGTGTGGTAAGCATTTAACCAATGAACCATCTCCATAGACCCTAGATGTTAAAATTTTTAGTGGATTTTAATTTTATTATAGTAAGAAATTAAACAGGGATCAAGCTACACTCTTAAATTTTAATTGTACAATATGGTATTGTTGCTGATGGATAAAATGTTGCATAGTGGCTATCCAGAGGTTATTAGCATCACTTAACCCAGAGCTTATGCCCATGAGTAATCTCTCCATCCCCTCATGACTTGGTAACACCAGTCTAGCCTTCAGTTCCCTGAATTTGAGTACTCTTGGGTATTTGTCATTTTGTGTATGGATTACTTCACTTAGCACATGCCTCAAGGTTGTTACAAAACGAAGTACCTCTGTTGAGACTTCAGACTACTTCATCACGCATACAGACTACTGGTTATTGGTTTCCTTGTGACAGTACTACCAGGGCTTGAACACATGCTATGCAAGTGCTCTGCACTGATTTGTATCTCCAATCCTATTTTCACTTTGTGTTTTGAGACAGAGCTGTTTAAGTTGCTCAAAGTAAGCTTGAATGTGCTCGGGAGACTGGGTAGACCTTGAACAGTGACTGTCTTGCCTCAGTTTCCCCATTAATAGTGATTACAGGTCTGCCCTACCATGGCTGCCTCTGCTCCATTTAGGGACCTTGAAGTTATTTCCACATCTTATCTACCATGAATAAACAAGAATGAACACATAAGTGATACTGTCTCTTCAAAATCCAGATTTCAGTTCTTTTGGAAGTATTTCCAGCATTTGTGGACCATATGGCATTTCTATTTGTAGTGTTTTCGGATCCTCCATTCTGCCTTCCATGGTTCTGTAGCATTTTTGTTCCAACTGGGTGCAAGGGTTCATTCATCTCTCTATATCCTTGGCAGCACATGTTGTTGTTATAAGTTTCTGTCACTGTTGTTATTAACCTCTCACAGGTGTGAGGGGACATCTCATGTGGCTTCACTTGGCATTTACATGTTGATTAGTAATAATGGATGCTTTTTATTGTACACTTGTTGGCTGTTCCTATCTCTTTGTTTGAGAAATGTCTTTTCGAGTCCTTTGCCCACTTCCTAATCAGTTTATTTTACTTTGACCATGCATTTTATGTGTTCCTTGTTTCTGTTTGGACATCAGTCCCATAGCAGATGTGCGGTTTGTGGATATTCTCTCCCATGCTGTAGGCTGTTGTCTACTCTTGTGACTATTTCCTTGGTTGTGCCGAAGTGTACAGCTTGAGCTAGCTCCACTTGTGTATTTTGGGCTCAGTTCTCGTGCTTTTCTTCTCCGTGGAAGCGTTGCCAAGGCCAGTGTCTTACATTTTCTTCTAGAAGTTTATTACTTTATGTCTTTAGCTCATACTGTTGTAGTGTGTTGTCTTTGTGGGGATTGGGCATGTGCATGTGTCTACAGGGAGGGGGTGTTGGAGTTCAACACTGGCTGTCTTCCTTGACTCTTTTCTGCCTTATTTTTAAGTCAGGGTCTCTCACTGAATCTGGAGACTTTTAATACAGTTGGACTGGCTGGCCAGCCCCAGGATCTGCCTGCCTTTGCCTCCTGTGTTCAGATCATAGGCGCACACCGCCACGCCAGCTTTCTATGTGGGTGCTGGGGATCTGAACTCAGGTCTTCATCCTTGAAGGGCAGGAACTTCTCTAACTAAGCCATCTCCCCAGCCCCTTGTGCCTGAGTCTTCCATTTTGTGTTGATTTTTCTGCAGCTTTACATGTGGACATCCGTTTTCCCTAGCAACCTTGGTTGAAGAGCTACCTCTTCTCCACTGTGCATCTAGGGACCCTCCTCCGAGCTCATTTAACTATGTGTCTTCATGAGGGTTTCTGTTGCTGTGAAGAGACACCATGACCATGGCAACTTTTACAAAGGAACACATTTAATTGGGGTGGCTAACAGTTCAGAGGTTTAGTTTATTATCACCATGGTGCTACATGTGGCACGTAGGCAGGTATGGTGCTGGAGTGGTAGCCAAGTGTTCTACATCTTGACTTGCAGGCAACAAGAAGTGGTCTGGAACACTGGGCAGTATCTTGAGCATATATGAAACCTCAAAGACTGCCTCCACAGTGACGTACTTCCTCCAACAAGGCCATACCCACTCCACAAGGCCACACCTCCTAATAGTGCCATTCCCTTGGGAGGGGGGCGTTTTCTTTCAAATTACCACACTATGTGTACCTAGATTTATTTCTGTGCTCTACTTCTTTATGCTTTTGGTACAGACAATATTCATGTATTACTTCAATTAGAGAAAACAGTGAATTTAGTAATTGTGGCTATTATATGGCATCATATCAGTATGTAAATCTGCATCAATTTGATATTCTTGATTTTCATCTATGAAGTATTACATTCAGATGCTTTGCTGGTATACCCAAACAGATAGATGGATATGGATTCTGCACTGCTGAGTGTAGCTGTCATATTCACTGCTCAGGAAAGCCATCAGACTGTGTTGATATGATAATTGATTGAATCAAAGTTTGTCTCATTTACAGTCATCCAGATGACCCATAGGACATGGTTGGGGAGGACCCTATTGTGATTTTAATCTGAAATGCCTCCCCGCCACCCTGCCCAGGCTTGTGTGTTGAAATGTCTGCTTCCTACTGAACAGCATCATTTGGAGTCTGAGGAGCCTTCGGAACAAGAGGCCTGGTTGGCTGGTATAGGCCCCTGCTCTGACACCAACATGCCCTGAAGTGGGTCTTGAAGGATATCCCACCTCTGTGATTCTGGTCTGGCTCTGTGTTTCTATGTGTGGAAGAAATATGGCCATGTTGAGTTCCTCCCACCAAAGACTCAGCTGCTCCAGGAGCTCTGCCTCCCCTCAGGGGTGGGGGGAGTCTCTGTACTTGGAGGAAAAATTAGCCTGCCTCCCAAAGCTGCCTCTGCAGAAACTGTGACACCATGGGGAGATGTGACAGCACAGTCTGGGTCTAACTGTGGACACAGTGCGTCTGTAGGTCTTGGACTAAGAATACACGGAGAGTTTGGTTTGAAAGGAAAAGGCAACACTCATGTCTCCTGTCAGCAGAGTTGGGGCATCTACGGTGGTCTTAATAATTCTCAGTCTTCCTAAATGATTTCTCGGGGTGGTCAAAATCATTTGTTTCTTGTAATCAGTAGGGTTTTCTAACTCCATGTCATTCAAAGTTTAAACACAGACCGGCAAGACACTATAATAACTAATTGCTATGTCATAGAGCAGAGTTTATGAAAGGATTGTCACATACCTTCTCATTGGTCCCTTACAATTTCCTTGTGAGAGAAGGATTTTTTATTATTGATGTTTCATTTATTATAATTACCTTTTTGTTTGAAATTGAGTGCTTTTTTGAAAGATTTATTTTATTATGTGTGCGCGCATTCATGCGTGTGTGTGTGTGTGTGTGTGTGTGTGTGTGTGTGTGTGTGTGTACCTCAAAGGCCAGAAGAGGGCATTGAATCCTCTGTAGCTGAAATTACAAGTAGTCGTGAGGAGCTCTTCATGGGTGCTGGGAAGAGAACACCCGTCTTCTATAAGAGTAGCAAGCACTTTTAACCTCTGAGCCATCTCTCCCGCCCCAGATGGAGTTCTTAAATAAGAGAATTTCTGTGGTATGCAAATTCAAACTGATAAAGTGTTATCTTAGTCCCAAACTCCCTCTTCTGCCCTTCCTGACCTGATTATAATTGTCGCCATCATTACTTATCGCCATCAACCCTTAATGTGTTCCTGACACGAAAGGTAAGTTATGGCGTCTCGTATCTTCACAAAGCCCTCACAATTTCCTTGATCAGAACCCAGTTCACCATGACTTAAACAAGGGCTTTTTCTCTTTTCCTCACAAAAATCTCAGAAGCGGTAGAGTTCTGGCATTTGCTCAGTCACCCAGTATTTTCAGGGTTCTTGGTCAGGTCTCTTGGTCTTCCATTCAAGGTCATACAATGACTTCAGTAGCCTAGAGCCTTGTGCTGTCCCCAGACAGTATTCAGCAATGGGAGCCGACTGGAACTTTCCTGGCCCCAGGCCTTTCCCTTACTGCCCCTAGACACAGAATCCACCTTCCAGGATCTAAAAAGTCCCTGTCTGTGAGCAAACACTACTCGGGTCCCTTCTAGGTTCTTGTCACACCAAAGTGCCCACAGAGGTTAGAATCCAGCCCCTACCCTAAGGTCCATACACCAAGCTGCATGTTCCTGCTCTGTCCTGGGGAAGAGCGAGTAGTGCTTGCAATTTGTCTGCCTATTGGATAGTATTTTCCTTAATCTTAGGGGATTCCAACTTGGCTTGCCAGTGAAAAGGACCATGAGGAGTGTGGCATGACATGGTTATGTGACTGTAAGGTTTTAAGAGCCCGGTCTATAAAATGAGAACATCAAAGCTATGGAAATGAAATAATTTGTCAGCATTTCACAGTTGCTAACTCACAAAGCGGAACTTGCAGAATCACTACGTCTGAGGTCCAGAGAAACACCGCATGAGGAAGCACTTTCTTAAGTAAAGACTGCCATTAGCCCCGTGGATTTGAACCCCTTGCTGCCTTCTATAGGTTTTAGCTAAAAAAAAAAAAAAAAAAAAAAAAAAAAAAAAAAAAAAAAAAGATTCTTGGAGGAACTAGATTCCAGATGGCCAAGAAATGAGAAAACTGATCAAGCACCTGACACAGTAACCTTTGGAGTCTTCCAGATGTCACCAGCCAGACACTGAAGAGAGGCTGCAGCATGCTTTTCATGTTGACAAACACTCTTAAAGCAGTCTGGAAGGTGGCTCAGCATTAACAGATCATGCTGCTCATATAGGGGACCTGAGTCTGGCTTCCTAGATCACACAACTTACAACCACCTGTAACTCAGCTCCAGGGGAGCCAACATCCTCTCTGGACTCTGCAGACACCTGTACTCATGTGAGCATACCCATACACAGACACATAATGAGAAGGTAAGTTAAATTAAAAAAACTAAAACCCTAAACCTAAAATCTCTTAAAGGTTTTGGCCTTTGATGGTTTACAAAGGAGAGCCACCTTGTCCAAAGAAAGGCATTTTAACTCTAGCGGCCAAGTCTGCCAATGGTCCCCTTTGTGACAATCAATATTCACTTACCTTCATTTGTTTCCTTAGGCTAAGAATTGATGTCAGTTGGCGCTCAGTGGTTTATGAACCAAGGGTGAAATTATTAAATTTTATTGTTTGTGATCCCTCCTTAAGTTCTAGTCCTATAATTGCAAACTTCCTGCATTCCCCAACCTCTGTTTTGGATTTATTACTACCCACCTTACTGCCTTTTTTAGATCTCAGAAGTAAACCTCAAATATTTACAAATCTCAATTTCACGGTTTCCCTTTCATAAATCTATGGGCAAATTCAGTGCTGGAGACAGAGAGTAATAAGTCTGGATGTTTATGTATTGTGCCAGCAGGTGCTGCACAAACTTCCCCATGTAACTTGGTCAATGAGCATCAGTCTTGACCTGTAACATTGGTTCTAAGCTAATCCTGAGGCTCATATTAACAGAATCATTATAAAACATCTGGTGACTTCTATATACAAAACCCTTCCCGTATTCCTGCAGTTATAATTTATAATCAGACAAGTTTAGTGGGCACATATGTTCTCCAGGTTAACAGAGGAACATACATCGATAGTGTTTACATCATCTATCACACTTACCTTTGAGTGTGTGGACATAATGATGAGCTACCCTAATGCTAAGGTTATAATCAAACCTACAAGTTATAGGAAAAACGATCATTTTTGAAGAGCTCTCATTCTAAGCCAATTTACAATGCTTCGCAAAGTGAAAGAAGGCCTACTTAAAATCCAGAAGCCACGAATGGACATGGCTAAAAGTGACAATGTAAAAAAAATTAATGTGGGGCTGGGGATGTAGCACAACTTGCCTGCCATGTGCACAGGTTCAGTCCCCAGCAGTGCAAATAAAGGATTTACAAAGTTCTGTTTAAGTGACAATAACACACCAAACAAAATCAAAGACTAACAGCAAACTGAAGAAAAAGAAGCATATTTCACACAGAAAGGTGGGGGAATATATGTAAAAGACCATGTAAATGAATATGAGAAAGGTGAATAATTCAATTATAAAAAATAATCAAGAACATAAATAGGAACTTGACTGAAAGATTAATAAAATTGGTAAAAGAAAGAAGGCTGAGAGAAAACAGGTTATGTCATTTGTAATTCAAGAGATGACGGTTAGAAACGTAAGATTAAATTCCCATCTGACAGATGGGCAAAAATGAGACTGTTGATTGGCAACTGTACTGGGAAATACTCCATTTTGCTTGCCTGATTTACAATGTATGTCTGATTGATAGTTTTAGGCAAACAAACAGTTAAGACCAAAACAGTAACAATGATGACAATAACTTGAAGCCAGGCCTGGTGGCACAGGCCCATGCACTCAACCCTCCAGAGGCTGCAAGTTCAAGGCCAGCCTGAGCAACTTTGTAAAACAATGCCTTACAATAAAAAGAGGCCCTGGCTGTGGCTCAGTGGTGGTAGAGTACTTTGCTTAGCAATATGGGAGTTCCTAGGTTCAATCCCAGGCATCTTAGAGGGTTTTCGAACTGGAATCTTCCATAGAGTTGATAAAGCCCAGATGCGTTTTGCACAAATATCTCTTTATAAGATTCTGCTATAGTCAGTAGGCTCAGTGCACGCTCAACACACAAAAGCATTGTCTTCAATATCCAGTGTGGCAAGACAACCACCAAAGAAAGTTGTGAAAGGTAAATGAATTAAATGCAGAAAGATACTATATTGAGCTATCATGTGATTTAGAGGGGATAAACATTCAACTCCTAACTGACAGCTACGGCTGAGTGTCCCTTCTAATAAGCCCACATGTGTAGAACTAAAATCCAAATCTTGTTTAAAATGGAAAAAAAAATCTATTTTCAAGATTTTTTTGTTTTCTTTTTAAGATTAAGTCCTGACAAATATATATATCTGATTTTAAACTATGATTTGACCTTAGTTTGAAGTTCAAGTCCCATTGTTATAAGTCAACTGTAATATATTGTTAAAGGAATAGACTGTCAAGTTGTTTCCTTCTGTTTGGGTAACAATTTTAAAATTATGCACATAGATATGTGTTTGTGTGTACATAGGAGAGTCTCAATGGGCTACACAAAATGCTACTACTGGCAGTAACTCCAGAGAAATATTGAATAGGGATTGTAAGACCAAACCAATGTTTACACTCTACAATTATTTATGTGCATAATTTGGGTCTTTTAGAATAAGTACATACTGCTTTTACAATTTAAAATCTATCTAATGAATTAACAATAAAAATAAATTCTAGAATTCTGTCAGTAAGTGCTTTTAATTATTGGTGAAGATTATCCTACGAGTAGATAATCTATACAGGGTAAATAAGAAACCAAACATTTCATCAAAAACAATATTGTAGGTTTTTGTTGGTTTGTTTTAAATACCCTCATTGCGAGGCCAGGTTTGATGATCTACACACAAATGTGTCCCTATAAGTATCATTATAGTCCATACCCTGTAATTTTTCTCTGGCCTTTCATCTCTGGCCTCTTATAAACGACTCTTCAGATGCTTCCCTAGTGAACATCACAGACTGACTGTGTATCTAGGGTTTTCCTCAGCTCCCAAGGCTGTGTCAGCTGTGTCTTCATGGACCCTGACCAGGTAAGCAGCAGCTCCTCCACATGCTCCTCAGAGCACACGTGGCTTTCTTAGAAATCGTTTGTCTCACATTCTCCCCTTTCTTTTCCGTCTCTCTTCTCACTGCCAAACCCATCCCCTTCCTGAAACACAGAAGCAGGGGCTTGGTGTGTCAATGCGCTGGTCATGATGGACTTCTCAGACCACAGCGTCACATGTGGTCTGCCTTGTCCACAAGCTCATTTGCTTATACAGATGTTCCCTACCTTCTGCTCGACAGTTGCTGTTGGTAGTTTTTATTAAATAAGGGTAGGATTCTAGGAATGATAAGAACTTTTCTCAAGATGGATTCTCAGAGCCATTAGGAAACTGTAAATATAGAAGCTCTAAAGGCACTCAACCATTAGCACATAGTGTGTGGGATCCAAACATCCCCACTCCAGCACTCTGTACCCAGCACTCTAGTTCCTGTGTCCTCCATGTTTTGTTAGGTTACTACAAAGAAATGACTGCCGATTTCTTTCTTATTCCGTGCTTTCTTCTTTCAGTCTTCAAATGTGAGTCAGGGCATATGATTGGTCTGCTTCTCGTCTTACCCAAAGACAAGCAAAGCGATTCAGATGGTGCTGGAAGCTCTCCACAATCTCAGGGAATACTAATGGCTACTCCATCCATCCTGTTTATCGACACTGTGTTTACAACTCTCAATTTCTGAGTTTTAGAAAACAGGTGACATATTTCAGTGATGCACACGAATAACTTCAGTATTTAAATAGAGACCATTGTTGCACTGTGAATTTGCTCCCTTCCACCAGAACATGAAGGTCAAAGAGTCAGAAATTGTTTTACTCGGTGTTGTTTCTGGTTTCTAGAGTCAAGCTAGTGCATGGTGAGTGTTCAATGAAATTTATTGGAATTGTTTTTGAATATATAGAAAACTTAAAACTAGAGACTCGAGAATCTGACTTTATATTTCTGTTTTGTCAAGTATTATATGTGTCTTCCTATAATCTTTCCCTTTTTCTGAAAATTAATTTTACCTTGTATGAAATTGCAAATAGAGATGGTTATCTCAAACAGGTAGGGTACCTTATGATCTCATTGATGTCAAGTACTTGATATAAACTAAGGGTTCAGAGGCCATAGGATTAAGATGACTGGATAAAGGCACTTGCTACCACCATGCCAACAGATTCTGAGTTTGATCTTTCTAGAACCCACATGGTGGGAGAAAAAACTCTCTCAGTTGTCTTCTGACTTCTTCCCAAATGCTGCACATAATACATAAATAAAGAGGGGTTCATAAATTTTAGCTATTTGTAATCTCTTTTTTTCTTTTTCCAACTTCACTTCAAAAAAAGATATGGAAGGAAAAGAGTAAGGTCAGCTTGGAGTTCACTGAAATCATATAATGAGTATTTCTTAAGCTTCTTCTATGTTGTAGACCCTGAAGACACAAAGATAAATGTATTATTATCCATACCCTCAAGAACTCATTTTATTACAGTGTTTTGTTTATTAAACCAAGAACAATAGCATAGACATCTATGAAAAATTGTCCTCAGAGACTATGAAAATATTAATATTGGTGGCTGCAGAGATGGCTCAGTTGATAAGAGCATTGGCTGTTCTTGCAGAGGACCCAGGTTCTATTCCCAGCACCCACAAAACAACTTACAATCATCTATAATTTTTTCTTTTTTTTTAGTTTTTTGAGACAGGGTTTCTCTGTAGCTTTTGGAGCCTGTCCTGGACTAGCTCTGTAGACCATGCTGGCCTCGAACTCACAGAGATCCACCTGCCTCTGCGTCCCGAGTGCTGGGATTACAGGCGTGTGCCACCACCACCTGGCAATCATCTATAATTTCAATTCCAGGGGATCCAACCTGCTCTTCTGACCTCTGAAGGCACTGGGCATGCATGTGGTGAACATACATATATGTAGTCAAAACATTCAAACACATAAAAATAAAAATTAATTAAAAGGAAACTATTAAAACTGTATCAATCATTGTTTCTTTTGTACTAATCAAAATTATTACCTTAAATAACAATAAGAATTGTGAAGGCCCACAAAGGTTTCCTAGTGAGATCTGAGCTTGCTTTATACTCAGCAGAGCTACATTAGAGGATTACTTGACCATGTGCATGGTTACTAGGTGAGTGGAAGGGTCTACATTTGGCTGTGCTAGGGGGAGGTCTTTTGCTTCATCCCTTGGCATTCCTATAAATAGCCCTTTAGAAGAGACAGCAGGGACCAGTGGATAATGACCCAGGCCCTCCCGAGGCTGTCCTGTGTTTCTATCTGTTTCTCTCCCCTCTATCCTTCTACCTAATATCTCTTATCCCTCACTCCTCAAGAGTACCCTGTCATAAAATTGGGAGCCATTTTCCCAGCTGGTCTCCTACAAAGGATGTCTGAAAAAAAAACATCAGAAGCCATACTATTAACTATTTACCTAAAGGACCCTACACACACACATATATACATACATACATATATAGTTTTAATAAAGTTTTCTCACCTGAGCTAGGGCCATCTAATAAAAACCCAAATACCAGACATGAGAAGCCCCTGTTTTGAGTTGTATGCCAGGGCTATCCAAGAGACTCCCCAAACATAGAGCTGTTGCTTATGCTTCTTGCCCTTCAGAAGCAGAAGGACCTATTGCTGAAGACACATGTACTTCAAAAACAGGCCCAGAGACCCCTGAGCTGGAATTGACCTGAAGTCCTCAACCCTGAGGACTAGCTTTCATGGTACCAGAAGGTCCTGTGCCATCTTTCAAAGGAGGTAAGCCACCAACAGTCCTGCCCAGCTGTGATGTGTGTGGACCGCATCGTCTATCAGCATGGCACTGTAATCCTAACAGGAGCAGCAGTGCCATGTATTGGTGAAACTATTAAGGCCACTCCACATAGTTAAAAGGGAGGTTTATTTTGTGGGGTAATTTACAAGTGAAGGGATAGGTAGATTGTAGGGTCTGGGAAAGGTATAGCGCAGTCCAGTGGTGTTCTCTGGAGAACTCTGTTCAGTCTACCTCCAGAGTCCAGGGTCCTGGAACCAAGAGATCCCTCTCATTTGGATCCTGGGTCTTCAGCGTCCTCTCTCAGCCTGGTCTTGTAGGCATGACCATTACCAAAGCCTCAATGGGGCTTGGAACTTCCAGATCAAAGCTGGAATGGCTACCCACTACATCTCCCCCTTTTGTCTAAATAAGAAGGTTCTAACCTAATACAAGACTATATACAAAGGGATGGTTATCAAAATATTGTTCAGGAGTAATGAGGGATAATGACCTAGATAAGATGGAATTACAATCAATGCGAACAATATCAAGCAAGAAACACATACTAAAATTCAGCGAAGTCTAGAGCATGGGTAAATGGCATGTTACAAAGATCATTCCAAAAGGTGTCCTATCCTAAAGAACCTGAATCTAATAATTAATATGTTCTATCTAAGATATTGTATATATTTACTAAGATGTAACTATAACTGCTAGTCTTCAATCTCATCAAAGACCTGAGAAGGAATATAATAATACCTGAGAAATGGAGAAGGACGCAAGCAACTTTCGGGAGTCTTGCAAGAGTAGACAGAGACAACATACCTTGGCAGTAACTAACAGTTCTCTAATTAAGACATGCTCATTGAGAAAGAAGCCATTCCTGGTTCTGGAAACCTAGCCAGCTACCCAGAGCTAGTGAAGTCATGGATATATGAGGAGAATCTACTAACACTAATTTACTGAACCAGCATAATCCCTACAGTCTAAACATGTGTCTTTATACCCACAGATGAGTGTAGTCTTCAGCCTTTATCAGGGAAACTTCTCTTTGCAAAGACAGAGATCGCTACAGAAAACCACAACCAATCAAAATGTAGAATTGTGGAGCCCAGTCCCAATGGACATCTACACAATACTTCCACAACTGAGGCTCAGGGGACATTGCAGAAAAGGAGGCAGAAAGATTTTAAGAGCTAGAGGGCCAGGGACTTTGCTGTAAGATTATGTTTCTTTGCAATGTCAGAAGCTATACCCATGAAGTTCCACTAACAGGACTGCACAAACATGGGCTGAAGAAAGACATCAGGAATGGACATGCCAAAGTGGTGATGGAAAAAACCATGAGGCCTCAACCCCATACGAAAAACAAAAGGCAGCTGGGGAATGATACAGTTGCAGAAATTGTCTTCTCCAGGGAGCAGATACCAATTGGTTATCCAAGACTAAATGGTCAGCCTTGAAAACATACATACAAGTATTATTATATGTATTAAACTGGTCATATTTAGGAATAAATTTGTACACATGCATGCACATGCAATAAAACTTAATGAAAAAGAAATCATGAATTTGAAAGAGAGCAAAGACAGTCAAATGGAATGCTTTAGAGGGAAAAAGAAATGTAATTATATTATAATCTCAAAAATAAAAGTAAAATAAAAATCATTACTCAAATAAATATATTATACTAATTTATACATTTTAAGTTATACCTTAAATATAGAGCCAAACATTCAGAAAAATACAATACATATCTATTCAGGTTTAACTGATATATTTAAATGTTCGAGGTTTCTCTTTTTTTCCTAGTAATAGCATATTAAAATTTCAGTTTTAAAACATAAAAGCAATATGGAAAAAGGTTTGCTCTAAGGATGGTTGGGTGGTATTTTAATAAACAGACAATGAAGAGTGCTTTTAAATGCGATGAATTAAGAAAAAATGTATCCATTTGAAAAACCTTTCATTTTGAATTTACCACTGTATGTTCATTAAACGGAATTGTTGTGGATGTGTGCGCGGTTCAGAAAAGTAAGCACCAATGAAATACAGCATGCACAACAGTTGAATGGTCCCTAAATTGTTATTACTACCATTTCAATTATTTATGCAGTAAACTGTATAATCTAACAATAACATTAAAAGATAAATACAGACCTAGTTCCCCAAGGTGCTGGTTCTTCCTCCAGATCATGTTCACAATTAACCAGAAGTCAGAATCCTAAGTCTTATTGAGAAATATTTCACTTGCTTTTGAATTGCACCAGCTCCTTCTCTGAGTCTCTCGACTGCACCCCACATCTGATGAAACATTTATTTGAACAAACAAAATACATATGTACAAATAAATACAAATGTCAGGATCTGACACACAAATGCAAACACATGTCTTTCCTCATACCCACCATTTGACAGTATGACAGGCTAAAGAGCCTTTTGAATGGATACGCCTCACAATACCTCTGAAAGGAATGACCAGACAAAAGTACTGTCATCAATTTCCTGTCTTTAGGAAATACGCTTTTCTTTACAAGTGTGGTGGTTTGATGACTCACAGTGTCAGGACAGGTAACAAAGGAATGGATGCCTGAAGCCATGACAGGCAGGCTAGCAACTACAGGGAGAAGTCTTGCCAGCCCCGGCACCTGACCTTGCCGCTTGATTGAAGAAGAATTAAGCACAAGTTTCTCAATCTCCCTGCACAGGGATGCCAGGAAACCAGTCATCACCCAACCACTTTGTGGGGCCATTAAGAGAGCCTTGAACTCCATCTTTGTCCAAATGAAAGCAAGAGGCAGATAACTTTTCATCCGAAGAATCATCTTAAGATCCCCAAATGGAAAGCGAGGGCAGCAGTAAACCCCTTCAACTCCAGTTTGGCAGCTCTAACACGGGGCATTAAGGTAAGAAGGTTATTTATGGCAAAGAAAGGCGAGAGGATTCCAAAGCCAGGGGTGGAAGGAGAAAGAAACAGCATCCTATTTGAAAATCATGCTCTGCCCTGTTCAAGCATGAAGGGTAGACACCGTGACACAAAAACAGGGGCCACAGGTGACTCGGGAGAAGCTTTCAACTGAATTCATACAGATAATGCTGGCAAAGTCTCCTCCCCATCCGGAGATGATTACCTCCACTCTCCTAAGGAAGCAGCAGGTCCCAGTGGTTGCTCAGGGGTGTCTGAAGACCCCACCCCTGCTCATCTTGGAAGCTCTCACATCTGACTCTTCTGCAGTTTGGGTGTAAGATATTGCATCTAGGGCGTTTGGCTCACTTATCAGTTCAACCATCCCCTCCCCCTCCTTCCACAGGGTTTCCTTCCCCAAGAGTAAATGCTCTGCAGGGCACCATTCTTCCGGCTTGCCTGGGAAAAGGGCAAGGGTAAGTGTAGGTGAGATTCCAGGACTCCCTCAGGGATGAGTCCCCTCCCAGCGCCCAATGCACCCCAGTAATAGGGCCTTGGCTTCCTCCTTGCAGCCTCCTGGCACTTGATGCTCAATGGTCTGACCTTCTGGACCCCCAAGTGGAGCAGGCCTAGGCTGCTTCTAAGGCAAAGGAGGGCAGTAATCATATTCATGTAACCTTTCCCCTGTGGAGGGCGGGGGTGTAGTGTGGTGGGGGTGGGGGTGGGGGTGGGGGTGGGGAGGGGGGGGGGGTGGGTTGAAGCAGTTGCAGGGCGCTCCATGAATAGTCATAAAGGCAAGCCAAGAAAGCTGCTTACCTGTCTGGGGCAGGAAGAATAGCTGAGAGTAACTGCACTGTAGGTAGCCAAAAATCCCAGCCTGGAGGAGGGACAGGGATGGAGATGGGGGGACCTCAGGAGGGCAAGGAAGGAATTCGGCTACCATGCTATCCTGTACCAGATACTGTTGGGGGTTTAGCTTTGGCCACTGACAGCAGGTTTGCCGAGGCTCGGTTGTCAGCGCTACCCAACCGCAGCCTGTTTGCCTTACACACATCTCTCTTCTGCTCCAGGGCCAACTCTCTGAAGTTGGGAAAGTGGCTGCCATGTCCTAATGCTCCTCATAAGGATGAGAATAATGTGCCCACTGGGCACCTTTCCTGGGAAAGATAGGAGTTGTTTAAAAAACAACAAGGGGATTTCTATGCCATGGCAACAGAACCAGGGTATTTGATGAATCTGATTTCTCTGAAGAAGTGGAAGAGGGCCAGGCGGTGGTGGCGCACGCCTTTAATTCCAGCACTCGGGAGGCAGAGGCAGGCGGATCTCTGTGAGTTCGAGGCCAGCCTGGTCTTACAAAGTGAGTTCCAGGAAAGGTGCAAAACTACACAGAGAAACCCGAAACCCTGTCTCGGAAAACAAAACAAAACAAGACAAAAAAAAGAAGTGGAAGAGGTGCGTTTGGGAGGAATCAGTGGCTGTGAGGCGCTATACTTCCTGACTGACGAGCATCTTGGAACAACTCCCATCTCTGACTACCTGTGAGTGTGTGTGTGTGTGTGTGTGTGTGTGTGTGTGTGTGTGTGTGTGTGTGGTGTGTATGTGTGGTGTATATGTGTGTGGTGTGAATGTGGTATGTGTGATGTATGTGAGTGTGGTGTCTGAGTGTGTGTGCATGCCTGTACATGTGTTTGTGTGTGTGTGTGTGTGTGTGTGTGGTGTGAGTGTGGTATGTGTGATGTATGTGAGTGTGGTGTCTGAGTGTGTGTGCATGCCTGTACATGTGTTTGTGTGTGTGTGTGTGTGTGTGTGTGGTGTGAGTGTGGTATGTGTGATGTATGTGAGTGTGGTGTCTGAGTGTGTGCATGCCTGTACATGTGTTTGTGTGTATATGTGTGTGGTGTGAATGTGGTATGTGTGATGTATGTGAGTGTGGTGTCTGAGTGTGTGTGCATGCCTGTACATGTGTTTGTGTGTGTGTGTGTGTGTGTGTGTGGTGTGAGTGTGGTATGTGTGATGTATGTGAGTGTGGTGTCTGAGTGTGTGTGCATGCCTGTACATGTGTTTGTGTGTGTGTGTGTGTGTGTGTGGTGTGAGTGTGGTATGTGTGATGTATGTGAGTGTGGTGTCTGAGTGTGTGTGCATGCCTGTACATGTGTTTGTGTGTGTGTGTGTGTGTGTGTGTGTGGTGTGAGTGTGGTATGTGTGATGTATGTGAGTGTGGTGTCTGAGTGTGTGTGCATGCCTGTACATGTGTTTGTGTGTGTGTGTGTGTGTGTGGTGTGAGTGTGGTATGTGTGATGTATGTGAGTGTGGTGTCTGAGTGTGTGTGCATGCCTGTACATGTGTTTGTGTGTGTGTGTGTGTGTGTGTGTGTGTGTGTGTGTGTGTGGTGTGAGTGTGGTATGTGTGATGTATGTGAGTGTGGTGTCTGAGTGTGTGCATGCCTGTACATGTGTTTGTGTGTATATGTGTGTGGTGTGAATGTGGTATGTGTGATGTATGTGAGTGTGGTGTCTGAGTGTGTGTGCATGCCTGTACATGTGTTTGTGTGTGTGTGTGTGTGTGTGGTGTGAGTGTGGTATGTGGGTTGTGTCCTGTGTGCACGCGCGCACGCACACACGTGCACATGAACCATCACACCTGGACTTCCTGCACGGGTTCTCTGAGCAAACCTAGGACCTTCTGCTTTTATAACAAGACTGAGCTGTCTTCCCCACGGCTTCTTTTCAAGTGCAGCATTCTTTCGCAAATGACTCTTGAAGGAACTTCACTGAACAGAAAAGAAGCAGAAAGGCTGTGATAGAGGAGTTTGGGTTGGGAGACTGGAGCCTACCTTTACTCTGAAGAAGGAGGGAGGGCTTTGGAAGGTAGGTTTTAGTCCATCAGCCTTTTGAAAATCACTAGACTAGATTGTTGCTGAGGTCTTCTTATTCCTTCGTTCATTAAGCATCATTTGAATGTCTTCCTTCTGGGGTACTCAATTCATGACCGGCAAATTTGGAAGGGGAATGGAAGAGGAAGAGAGTTAGGAGAAAGCCACCCTATTGGTTCTGGTTTTGCTGGGCTCCAGTCCTAGACTGGAAGAATGCCTCGGATGTCCCACAGGGTTCAGCATGCTCTGTCACTGTTTGTCTTGGCCTTTTCTGTCTGTGTGTAACGACGCATAAATGAATGTGCTACATTTCCTCAGCAACAAGAGGAGGTCCTGTATGTCCTCTTCCCTGGTGAGCAATCAGAGGAGAGAGTGGGGTGTCATGGTGTTGTCAGGGACAGGCTGACAGTAGTACCAAATTAGGAAAAGGCAGACTGAGGATTCCTGGCCAAACTACATCACCAACGCTCAGCCAGCAAAATCAGTGGAAGTGTGTGTAATCCTGTATAGACTAGATGGTCCGTGCTCTGCCAGCAATACAGGAAAGAGGATAATCAAGCGGGACATGGTTCTTTAATAAGTGTAAAACTAAACATCATCAGCATGCTGCAACAGAATACCAGGGGCTGGAAGTGGTTAGTGTTGTGATTACAGAAAGGGCATCAGTATAGGATGTCATTGCTCTCAAGATCCAAGAAAATGTCTAGCATTCATTTTTATAAACAAAGCTGGAGCACACTGGAGCTATTTCTTATTTTAAACATATAGTCATACCACCTTTATTTAGAACATGGGCAAGGAGATTGGAATGGTATATAAATCTAGGACAAGAGTCGGTATTGTATGTTCTCAAGAGAGTAAAATGCAAGGCCCATTTTAAACAAATACAGGACTATTCAGCTCTGAAGCATTGTTAATCTTTTCATTAAAAGGCATGGTCGTTATGTTCCAAATCCTTCTTCCAAAGATCAGATCCAGATTTTCCAGCTAATGAAACAATGGAATCATTTCCACAAAAAAAAAAAAAAAACCAACAACCAAAAACAGAAGAAAAAACACTAGACAAATATTCCAAACCAGATTATTACAGTTCCAGAAAGCAATGGATTTGAGAGGGACACACACACACACACACACACACACACACACACACACGGAGAGAATATATACACACTATCGGAAATGTTAGAAGAAAAACTAATATACAAGTCTGTGAATGTGATACAACATAGATAAAACATCTCTAGTGTAAATCATTTCTATAACTGCTACATGATAGAGGGGTGTGTGTGTGTGTGTGTGTGTGTGTGTGTGTGTGTGTGTGTGTCCTTTCAATTCTTGGCATCAGTTAAAGAACCACAGTTGTGGCTTGTGACAGAGCTTGTGCATGCAGGTCCAGGGTGTTGCTTTTTGGATGGTTAGCCTATTAGGAACAAAAGGCATTTGATCTTCTCTCTTCTGCTTAAGCTTAAACTACCTAAAAGTAACTTTGGCTTGGCTTCCTGGTGAGAAACACACTGAACAGTTGGAAATGTCGACTGAGCTTTAAATATATGCATGCCAGATCATTGTTATCAAGCAAGCTTTCCCTGGGGTTAAAACTCTCACCGACAACAGGGAGCCTTCTTTTCCTGATGCATGTTTCTTTTGAACAAGTTTCTTAAGGGCAGAGGGTGGGGAAACTACATAGAGAGGAGACCTATGATAGAAAACGCAGGGCCTGGCCTCTTTGTGTCCCCCCCCCCCCCCCAACACACACTGTGTATGAGCCCACGACATTTTTACTCATAGAAATAAGATGTGTGGGGGAGGGCTGTTTCCCCCAAAGGCAAATCTTCCTTGACAAAATAGTAAGCACAAATACAGAAGTGTGCATGCTTCTTGTACCCATTGGGAACACACTGATGGGCAGACATGTGGGATGAGGGTAAGGAAGATGCACTTCTCTGGGGATCTTCCGAAGATCTGAATGGTACAGTGTTTCATGGATGGATCACTGCCTCAAAGGAACAGAGAGACTTTCCAGGCCATTCTCCACTAGTCATTGTGCACACACAATTTCCTCAAGACATGTTGGCTCCAGGTAGTCTAAATAAGGAGAGGTGAATCATTCAACATTCAATGGCAAATCAATAGCAGGGTATGCATAATTTTCATTGGTGGTGTAAATGTGCCATAGTGCCTTGTTATTAGTTGAAAGTCAGCTGTGGGACCAAGGAGTTACATGGTGGGCTAGTTTGCATCAGAGAATCTTAGCCACCTAGGGCACCAAGCTCACACGAGCATCCACCAAATCAGTACTCAGTCCAAGGGAAAACACAGCTTCAGGAAGGTACCCCAACTCCCTCCTATCCGGCCATTTTTCCCTTTTTTAGGCACCTGACACCATTAAAATTGGCCCCACCTTTATTTGGTAAAATTATGGCTCCTTACCAAAGTGCAATAAATAAATTATGAGTTTCTGTTATGATTTGTTCAAGTTAAAGATGGAGACAGCTGACATACTGAGTTTAGGTAACATGAGAAAAGTTTAATGAAAGGATTAATTTGAAAAGGTTTTTGCACATTATAAAGCAATTGCAAGAGACAGGACAGCATCCCAGGGTGATTGCCGTCAGAAAAGTGACTCTGGCCTGAGCAGAGGGGAGAGAGAGGCTATCAGAACCAGAGGGAGATGACTGTGTGGGGGTCCAGCCAGTGAGAGTTACAGCCTTTAGCATGTGTTGGGGAAGGGGGTGGTGATGAGTTGATGGTGGTGATTTCAGAAGTGAAGAAAGAGGAGGAGACACATTGACTTCCCTCCTCTCTTCTCACACCTTACCCAGTGGGAATCCAGCAGTAAACCTAGATCAGTGTTAGGATCCTTATGGGCCAGATTTCCATGGCCTAGGCAGGATGGAAAGGGATCTGAAGAGACAAATGACCACTGTGACCAAAGCAAGATCTCTCATCCAGTTGCGTTTTTATCTTCTGCATTAGTCAGGTCCCCATTGCTGAGACAAGATACTGAAGATAAGCAACTTGGGAAGATAGGGGAAGATGCTGGCTCATGGTTTCAGCCTAAGGTTGCTCTGCCCTGTTGCTATAGATGTGTGCAAGGTAGAACACCATAGCCCGGGGAAAACCTGCTCATCTCTTAGGGGCCAAGAGGCAGAAAGAGAAAAACCAGGAAGGCAGAGGGATGAAACATATCCTTAAGGGCACAGCTAAAGTGACTTGCTTCCTCCATCTAGGTCCATTACCTAATCATCCTACGAACTCCAAGTAATGGTTATGATATGAATCCATAAATGAATCCAGTGGTGAGCCTGGAGCCCCCTGACCCAGTCACATACCAAAAGCTCAACCTGCGAGCACTGTTGCATTATAGATCAAGCCTACAACACATGAGCCTTTGGGGGGCATTTCAGATAGAAATCACAACATTTCCAGTTAGTTACTGACCTTTGACAAGTTATTTCTCTTGGTCTTCTTCCTGAGAGCATAGTCACTTGGATATCATTTCTGCACCACAGCATCAATACCCAGTCCAACTCTAATAAAGGGGATCCTTAATGTCCTTAATTTTATAAGCATGACTTTATGTGACATTCCTACTCAATGCTATTTAGCCAAATAGTTTACTCAACAACGTACATTTGTAGCATGTTTTGTTTTAATACTTCATGTTTCATACTTATTATTTACCAAGATACAATTTTAGAAGCTTTGTTAAGATACAATTTATATGCAATAAACTATATAAAGTTTAAAATGTTATAAAATTTTGAGATGATAGACACAATACCATTGGCATATTAAGATAATAAGCATGCTATCATCCTTGAATTTTCCTATACTTTATTATGGCCCTTCCTCTCCTTTCTCTGTGTTTCTTCCTCATCCATTGATATGCTTTCTACTACTATGCATTAGACTGTAGTTGTTTGGATTCTATAGAAACAGAATCACATGCATTTTTTTATTCTAGTCTCTTTCACTAACAGTAATTTGTGATTTAGCCATTATATAGCATATATCAGTATTTTTCTTATAAAGCAGAATAATTATTTCATTCTGCGGATAAATCATAGTTTGTTAATACATTTGTTAATCCATCCAGATGTTGATAGGCCTTTGCTTTCCCCTCCCGCAGTTTTTTATTATAATAAATACAGCTCCTGAATATGCATGGCAACATATGCATATACATCTTTTGACTGCAGAATAACCAGGTCACATAAGAGATGTTTGTATTTTTTTAGGGAACTAAAACACTGTTCGAAAATGGTTGCAGCATTTGCATTCCCATCAGCAGCTTATTAGAACAACATATCAGATTAGAGCTACTTCAAAGAGTGAGTTTTGTAGACTGTGCTGACTCTGGAGCACCACGAAACCCCAGGAAGACCGTGGAAAACCAGAAGAACAAGGACTAAGGAAGAAGACAAGACTGTAGCCTGGATTTGTTTGGTAGATGCCTGTCTCATAATTAATGCCCTTCTTTGTGAGTATTTCATTCAGGTCATCTTTACATACTCATAATTATAAACGAAATGTTTTTAAATATGTATCCTATATATACAATGGAATATTCTTCAGTCTTAAAATGGAAAAAAAATTGACATTTGCTAGAGTCTGGATGAATCTTGACAACCCAATCAAAAAGAGAGATATTATATTATTCCACTTCTGTGGGCTGCCGAGTTTGGTTAGATTCATGGGCACAGAAGGTTAAATGTTGCTAGTCAGCAGGTGGGCTAGGAGATAGAACAGGGAGCTTCTGTTTAGTAGGTAAAGTTCTGCAGTTCTGAAGGTAGAAAGTGTTCTGGGGTTCACTGTATATCCATGTGGATACACAACACTACAGAGCTGGGTGCTAAGACCTCCAGATGGTATACTGTGTTGTGTATATTTCACTACAATAAAGTAACTAAATTAAAGCTGTAATAACTATCTATAGATCCAGGAGGAATATGAAGCACCTTTGAAACTGATGTTAATAGTCACTTGGCTTGAACTCTGTTTCAGCTTACATCAGTTTGCTAAAGTAGTTCACATAACCCCACAAGGGCAAAGGCTGTGCCAAGAATGTTAGGGGAAAACACATAGAAAACCAATAGTAGGGTTTTATGGAATATTTAAAATACACAAAATAATAATGTCCAGAGGTGAGTAAAGAACTAACAGCTTCAACAAAGAAAGGAAAACAAACTAAACCCTGAAGCTGAACAATGGTGGCTTTGGGGCTTTCTATGGTCCGTTTGCATCTTTACCTGCTCCTGTTTGATCTATCTATGTCACCTGCCTCAACTGTATTGTGAGCTCCCTCACATCACTCCACTGCTTCATGGCAAAGGCTCTGCCTGCCACCACAAGCTCCTCTCTCCTCGGTACAGGTCAGGTTGTCTGTACCTAGCAGTCCCCAACCAAGTAACTTCCTGGTATCTTGCAAAATTTTCTCCTCCATCAGGAAGACTCTCCCATAACCTGTTCATGTGATGATCCAGGTTCTAACTCAGCTGTGACCGCTCTTCCTCAACAAGCATCTTTAGCTTGTATAAATGATGTCATATAAGAGGCTGTGGTTGTAGAATGCCTTCAGAGAATGCTACAAAGTATGTTTCTGAGCCATATTTACATTTATGGAGTTTAAAGATGACTATATGAAAGTAATTTTAACATTCTTCTCTAATTAAGTTCTATGGGCATTTGGAGATTTTTAAAAATTTTATTAACTTTAAAAGTTTTTACTTTGTAGAACTGGGCATTGAACGTAGAGCCCTGGGCATGCTGGGTCAGCATTCTGTCTTGGAATTACATCCTCGGCCCTCAGTTTTATTTTTCATTTTGAGGCAATATCTCACTAAATTGCCCAGACTGCCCTTCAACTTGTGGCCTTCCTGTCTCAGCCTCCTGAGTAGCGAGGACTATGTAAAAGCTTGACCCACCAGTCAGGTGGTTACTTTCCCTTGAATGTCCTGGGCAAGCATCCTCTCTACTGCTGGGTTCCACCCTCATTCCTATGGAAGATCTGAAGATACTTCTCAGAAGAAAATAAGTTGTCATCCCAAGTCATGGCTCCTTGGGAAAGCTGATGAATCTGTGTACTGTGGAAGAGGCTACTGAACTCTACCCACTAACTGCTTATTGCTACTATAAAGAGCTCTCAAAAGGAGAGCTGTTAACAGATTAGAGCTATTTATTTAAAAGAGTAATACCCACAGACTGTGAAATCTACCACTCATTCTGCAACACAGTGAAACCCCAGGTAGTGAAAATCAGAAGAGCGAGGACTAGTGAGGAAGACAGGATTGTAGCTAGAACTTATTTGGGGAACACCTGCCTCATGCTTAATGCCTTTCTTCAGGAATGTTTCATTCAGTTCGTCTTATCTGGCCATACTACTTTTCTAGAAAATAACTGTTAAAAATCTCTATGGCACGATGGGATGGATGTGGTTTAATGTGTTTTCATTCACTGGTTTTTGAATTTCATGTTCCCACTGTGCCTTTCCCTGACTTGGCTTATTTATCCACAGGGCATGACTAAATTGGAGCACTCTTCTTTGGGTGTGGTTTTCCTTTCTCTGGATGAACTTCAAAAGGAGTAGCTCTTGTGAGCCTGGGGTTGAGTCCTTCTGTAACTATGACACATTGGAACAAAGACACTTACCACTTCAAGCAGCTACAACCTTTAGAAGAGTAAGAATTAGTAGTTAATGTCACTGAAGGAGGGGTTAGCAAGAGGATTGATGACCGCTGATGATTCTGAGAATCTTGGCTGAGTATTTAGGATAATTTTACCCAGAGACAGTATGAATAATAGGTGCTCTGAGAGTTTTCTGATGCCTCCTGAAATAAAATAAAATCAGAAGGAGGTTCCTTATTGCTGGTTGAACAACTAGTGAGTAGCAGGCATCATATAGCCCTGATCTCATTAAATTGTCCAGATTTCTGCAGACCTGATACCATTATTCTAGTGGGTTTTTTTTTTGTTGTTGTTGTTTTTTAAAGAGGCAAAGTAAAGTACAAAGAAATGTAGGTGAGTTAATCTCCTCAGAGGTAGAAGAATAATTTGACCCAAAGCTCTCTGAGCCAACACTTTTCTGCTTTGCTATAATGTTACCTCCTCTTTTATATGTCTACTGGGGGCCATGTGAATGTATATGTATGCCTTAAGTTCCCATGGTGACTACAATGTTGAGTGGAATTTGAGGACAGTTTTCTATCGCTGAGGACAAGCATTCAGCTAAGGTCTGAGGGATTTAATGCATGGATCCTGCCAGAAGTGCAGTACAATATTTATACTTCAAGAGGCAAACACTTGGAATGGGCCATCCTTAATACCACAGAATTTATAACCCACGGTGAGTTTCACTCAATGAAGAGATATTCCTGGGAGATGCCCAGAGCCTCACTCCCTGCCCTCAAATCACCACAGAGGCAGATTGCTTTACATATGCCCTTCCCTGCTCTGCTCTATTACTGCATTCTTCAATTCTGGATGTTCCCCCTGCGGTTCTGGCATCCCAAGCTCTAATGATTCCTTAGCTTACCATCAACTTTAAAAGCAATCTTACACTTATTGGAATTTAATAAAAAAGAAATAAAAGGAACTACTAAATTTTAGTAAATAATGCTTCAAAACACTTGAAAATTATTTCCCGTGTTTAACTTATGAAAAGCTTTGGAATCATGGAGGATTTTTGGTTTATTATTCTCAAACAAAATCTACATTTATTAGTGGACCTTGTTCATGGTTCCAGGTGACTGCTCCCCTGCTCTTCACTTTGTGCTTAGACTGCCAGCGTCTTTAGACAAGGATGCCATATCTCACTGGTGATGGTTCTATCCTGGCAGTCCAAAGTGGCCATCTTTTCTTCAGTCCATGGAGATGACCTTTAATCTTGGTTACATTTGTACTATTTCTTCCCTCCCAGTTTATCTTCCTCTCCCAGGGGCATCTGGTTCATAGCTAAGAAGCCCCTGCTCTATTGACATGCCTGCTGGTGTCTCTTCACTTTTTCACTCAAGCCTAAACCAATGTTATCTTGTCTCTTCTTTTCCAATTGATGTCATATATGTCCACTCTATTATGTAGTCCTTCTAAACATTTAATCTGGCTTCTTAAAAACAGCGGTCTGGTTTTGTTCAGAAGGTGGAGGACACTAATCCCAGGAATTCTTCATTTCCTATTAGCTGATTCCTGTGGGGTCACTTGTTGTGGTTGTTTGGTGCTTTTTCATTGTCAGATTTCCTCTGTGACTAGTGGTCCTTTCTAAGCAATGAAGGTCTCAGTTGACTGGAACACGGAACGCCCTTTTCTCTATGGTCTGGCTCTTAGGTGGCTTTTTCCAGCACCACGCTCTTAAGTGAGTCTCTAATCAATCGGTCTTCAAGATCCTTCTGAGTCTGTGCAGAGATGAGGGGGTCACTGTTTCTGTGCCTCCCCAGTATCTTTCCCCTACAGTACAGATCTTGCCTCTCTATTCTATTTGTCAGCATTTCCCACACTGTTTCCAGCTCAAATATTTTTCTGGTCTCAGTTTTGTGACTTTATGGCATTATTTTTGTTCATGATCTCCTTCAGCAACTAGCTTTGATTTAGGATAGGGGATGCTTTAGCAGACAGTGTCCTGTATTCTTTTATTATTCTTCCTTCTTTTCTTTACCTGTCCATTTCCTCTCCTAAGGGTTTTGACATCAGCCTCTCTCAGGCATCACATGGAGGAAGGGATTCACTATGAGCCAGTTTACTCCCCCTATGAACACTGGGGTTGCCTCCTCCACCACACTGAGTGGATGGATTCAGTGAAAATCCTGGAAATGTGCTCGTGAACTTCACAGTTCTCTCTGTATGAGGGAAGCTGACTGCTAATATTAAGTAGTCAAAGGATTAGCAGCTTTTGCAAAGCATTTTCCACGAGTTTCCAGGAAGAAAAAGGGCATAATCATTATAACCAATACCACCTACCATCTTCAACTTTAGCATATCCTCAGCATCAATTCCCAAATTCAGTTTGCGTTTCCATTATCCACTTGAAATACTTGATAAACCAGATTCACTGCAGAAATTGCAGACTGTGTCTAGGCAAGACCTCATCAGCCCTGCTTAGGAAGCTGGCAAAGCTGGAACTCTCAGAAAACTGGGATCATGTCTATGGAAGCCATGTGCAGAGGAGTGCCTGACATTAATATCTGAGGTTTGGCCCGTCTCACATTCTAACAGCTGACATTGATGGAGTGCAAGGTATGAGCCAGGTGCCTGTTTCAAGCACTTTACCGTTAATCACTTCACAGTTATCGCTTTTGAAATCCTCACACTAGTTCCTACAGGTCAAGGATTGTTTTCATTGTTTACTAAGGAAATCAAGGCATAGAGACACTTGTGAAAAGCTGTCTGAACATCTAAGCAGTAGAGGTTGCAGGGAGGCTTGAACCCCAGAACCTTGGGTTATTGTGCTTACTGCCTCCCATTATGCCCATCAGATACATGTCATACTAGAAAACCTTACCTCTTAGTGTAAACATGAGCACACCAAGAGACAGCAGCACAGTGCTTTAGAACTGACTTGTTAGAAGAGACCATCTGTAGGGTTTAAAAGATATAATCACGTATAGCTGACACTATCCCTCCAACAGCCACACTCCATCTCTAAACTGAATACAAAGCCCACACAAAACACCTCTTTTGTTCATAGCTCAAATTTCTTCCCAAAATATTAGTTAATGTTTGTTAGGCTCTGAAGTAACCAGTGTTCTGCTGGTCACTCCGTGGGCATTATTTGATGCAAGGCAGCAGACATGAACTGCACACTCCTGTCGTCGACCTGTTATTGACGAGGACATCTGGTTAGCATGCCCCAGCTCCTGAGACGGTTAACAGTCCTGTCAGCTTTTGAAGCTGAGTCTATCTCTAGAGTCCTGTGGGAGACAGATTTTTAGATGGCTTCTGACCTTTGCTCTCTGGTGGTACTCCCAGGACTGTGATAGATCACACGGTGTGCTGGTCAGTTTTTTTTTCCCCCAACTTGACACAAGCTGGAGTTATCTGGGAAGAGAGGACCTTAATTGAGGGATTGCCTCCATCAGACTGCCTGCAGGCAAGCCTGTGGCTGTACCGGAAGATCTCCTGTGTCCCAGCCTGCTGCAGTCGGGACAAATCTCTCCCTCTCATGTCCCCAAGTAAACACATACAGGCTTATATTAATTATAACTGGATGGCCATGGCTCAAGCTTTTTGCTAGCTAGCTCTTATACCTTAAATTAGCCCATAACTATTAATCTATGTATTGCCACATGTTCTGTGGTTTTACCTGTGTGTCATTACATGTTGCTCCTTGGGCAGCTGGCTGGTGTCTCCCCCAGACTTCTTCCTGTCTCTCTCTGTGAATTTCCTGCCTGCCTCTAAGCTGCTTTGCCATAGGCCAAACGGCTTCATTTGTCCACCAGTCAGAGCAACACATACTTGCAGCATACAGAAAGACATTCCCCTATCATATGGCAGCATTTTTGATTAGTAATTGATGTGGGAGGACCCAGCCCACTATGGGCGGTGCCACCCTTGAGCAGATGGTCCTGGGAGGTTTAAGGATGGGAGCTGAAAGCAAGCCAGTAAGCAGCTCTCTTCCATGGCCCCCTGCCTCTGTTTCTGCTTGAGTTCCTGCCCTGACTTTCCTGAATGCTAGATATTGAATGTGGTAGTATAAGGTAAATAAACCCACTCCTCCTAAGTTGTTTTTGGTCTTGCTATCTATCACAGCAAGAGAGAAACAAACTAGAAAACATGGAACAGAAACTTTATTTAAATTTATTTTTACACAATATATTCTGATCATATTCTTTTCCCTGTCCCAACTCATCCCAGATCATTCCCACTTCCCTACCCACCCAACTTTATGTTCTCTTTCTCTTAAAAAAAAAAAGCAAACACAAATGAAAATCAAAACAAACAAAAATCCATAAGACAAAAAATACAAAATGGATCAAAAAGCGTGCAACAGCAACACCAAAACATGGGCTCTATATTGTGAACAGGAACTTTGCAGATGTTAAGGGAGATGATCTAAGTGTGACAGAGTTACATAAGCCCTTCAAAGACACCAGTGTTTCCTCTGGCTGTTTGCAGAGGCGGTCACAGAAATTCAGGGGTGGGAGAAGAACTTCACTATGGCTGCCTTAAAGATGGAGAGACACAAGCGAAGTGAGGAGCCTAGAGGAGCTGATGATGACAGGCAGCTTGGAATCTCCGACCTGAGGTCCTCGGGAAGCTGTCACCATGCTTCTGGTCTTGTAAGACCCAGAGGAGAGGCAGCCCAGATGAGCCATGTTGGGCTTTTGGTGTAGAGACATGGTATCTTTGGTAAAGCCATGTGTTCGTGCTAGGAAGATGAAGGTCACAGAGACCTCACACCTAGGGCCTTATATCTCACCTCCTTCCTTCTCCATGTGACCCTTCATGTTTCTCCTTGCTTCTGGCAGTTCTGGTGTAGTTAGAGTTTTCCTGCCTGGCCCAGTCAGGACAAATCTCTCTTACCCACCAGACCCACAGTCGCTCAGACCCAACCAAGAAAGCACACAGAAACTTACATTGTTTACAAACTGTATGGCCGTGGCAGGCTTCTTGTTATCTACTTCTTCTATCTTAAATTAACCCATTTCTGTTAGTCTATACTTTGCCACATGGCTTGTGGCTTACCAGTGTCTTTACATGTTGCTTCTCATGGCGGTGGCTGGTGGAGTCTCTCCCCAGCCTCCTACTTCCCAGAATCCTCTTCTCTCTTGTCCCGCCTATACTTCCTGCCTAGCCACTGGCCAAACAGCATTTTATTTGTACAGAGCGATATCCACAGCATTCTGGTCTCTTTCTGTGTATTGGATGTACTCATTTAGCTCAGGATGGATAAGAATGCTGTGTGCCCTGTGCCAAGAGTTCTTCACCCTTCAGAGTGGGCTTCAAAAACTATTCCTCATGAAGACTTCTCTGATTGGGACGCATGCTTTCACAGGATTTTCCACAGGAATTTTTAGCTCTTTCCCCATGCACAAATACATTTGTGTGATTTCCTTTAATAAGTATATCTTCTGGTTTCCCCGAATCTTCAGTCATTTATCCTGCCCACAAGCATCAGAACAACTCTCTCAATATTTATTTTTATATCCAATCTGCCATTTTTCTCTTTATCATAGGTCTTCTCTACCTAGACTCTACGTCTGTTGAGGACAGGGAACAAATTTGTCTCTATTGCCTCCTCAACATGTAGCTCAAGGCTAATGATATTGACATTCAGTCACAAATTTTATTACTGAATAAAGGAAGAGAGGGTTTATTACTTTCCTCATTCCCCAAACCCCATTCTGGAGTCATCTGTGAATTTCCTTGTGTCTTTGTTTTACATAGAATTCTTTCAAAGGACCCAAGTTCAGTTCCTAGTTCCCACATCAAGCAGCTCACAACCACCTGTAACTCCATTTCCAGGGCATCTGAGGTCTGATGCTCTTTTCTGGTTTCTGTCATCACCAGGCACATATGTACGTACATATACATAAAATAAAAATAAATAAATCTTTTTTTTTTTTAAGTTTAGAGAAGTAGCTTGATCACTGCATGAGGTATTCAGATCATCATTCCTCCTGGTTCAGGCTGGCCTTGACATCCTAGGCTCACGTGACAATCCTGCCTCAGCCTCCTAATTAGTTGGGAAGTTGGAACAGACTTGTGCCTGGGTCAGGTCACTGTAGTCATTTGTGTGGTCATTCACCTGTCTGAAAAACCAGTGGCTTAACTTTGAAAATGTCTAGAAAACGGGCCTGAAGTGTTGGAGCTGGTGAAACGGGGAAAGAGGTAGACATGCTTGCTGCCAAGCTTGACAGCCTGAGCTCCATCCATAGACCCACATGAGAAAAGAAAGAACCTACAGCCGGGTGGTGGTGGCACATGCCTTTAATCCCAGCACTCGGAGGCAGAGGCAGGCAGATCTCTGTGAGTTTGAGGCCAGCCTGGGCTACAGAGCAAGATCCAGGAAAGGCGCCAAAGCTACACAGAGAAACCCTGTCTCGAAAAACCAAAAACCAAAAAACAAACAAAGATCCTACTCCCACACGTTGTTCTCTCAGATCAACACTAAAGCTGTGGCATATGCACACACACACACACACACACACACACACACACACACACACGACAGCTGTATGCACGTGCACACACAGGCACACATACATATACACATATAAACAAAATTCTAAAAAATTGAATTACATATATATATATGTATATATATCTCAAAGGGAAGTCTCTGTGTGTATGTATGTATTATGTGTGTGTTGCCAATGTGGGTACATGTATGTGCACCTGTGTGTGGAGGCCTGAGGTCAGCTTTGGATGTAGTTTCTCAGGTGCTGTCCACCTCAGTTTTTGAGACAGGGTCTCTCCCTTTTCCTGGAACAGGCACATTGTGCTAAGCCGAGTGGTCAGTGAGCCCTAGGGACCTGCTTGTCTGGGCCACACCAGTGCTGAGGCTTATACACCAATACACACCACGTTTTTACACGGGATCTGGGCATTGAACTTGGGCCCTCACGCTTGTGCAACAAGCGCTTTACAGACCATCTCCTCAACCCCCATAGAAGTCTGAAAGAGGGTAAAATAAGGCACAGACTAGGGGCCAGGGTTACTGCCCTGCTTTGAATGCAGATTGTCCTCCAAAGGGTCACGTGTCGAAAGCTTGATTCCCAGTGTGCAAGGAGGTAAAATGTTTAGAGGTGGAACCCAATGGAAGGTGCTCAGGTCATCAAGGGCAGCAGGGGTTACTCACGGCTTCCCAGAGTGACTTCTCAGAGTCGCTGTTCAGAAAGAGCAAACCTTTGTCCCAGAATCTCGCCCCCTTGCGTTTACAATACACTCTGGTGTGACAGAGCAGAGGAGGCCTTCAACAGAGGCCAAGCCAATAAGACACTTGACATTGAGCTTTCGGTCTCTGAAACTGAATTAAATGAACTAAATATACGCCCATGCATTTGCTTGTTATTTATTTATTTGTTTTTTAATCCAACATCTACTTATTAGCCCAGGCTGGCCTTGGGCTCAGGATCCAGCGGCCTCACCTCCCTCGTGCTAAAATTACAAAAAAGGCCCAAGTTCTGCTACCTTCGTCTTTCTTTATAAACACTCAAGCCTGGATGTTTTGTTATTGCAATGGAAAACAGACAAAAATAGAAACCAAAGATGAGCTGAGCTGGAGCCATTATTAACTTCTCATTAGCTATTTGTCTAATTAGACTTTGAAAGTAGATGTATATGAAGGATATTATTTTTCCCTGTTATGTACTTATGACTGACTGCTGAATTCTGCAATATTATTTTGGAGTTATTATCTCATGGAAGTGATTTATGATTCTTAAAATCTGTAAGGTTCATGCTTTTTATAAATATATTTTGCTTACTCATAGAATAGGAAGATACAATAGTGGCAATTAGGTGAATTTTTATTAAATAACACTGCTTTTCCTCAATCTGTACCAGCAAATTGTCAGTAGGAGTCATTAAGAATATTATCCTACTATAATATTAATGGCAATATTAAAATACTGATGAATATTAAATGTGATGAAATAAATAAGAATAAATTGAAAAGTAAAAATTACTATACTAATTTCTTTATATTTTAATTTAAGTGTATAGGCATTTTGCCTGCCTGTGTGTCTGTGTACCACATACATGCCTGGTACCTGCAGAGGCCGGAAGAGGGCATCAGATCCCTTGCAACCGGAGTATTGACGGCTGAGAATGCGGGGCTAGGAGCTGAACCTGGCTCCTCTGCAAGAGCAGCCAGTGATCTTAACTGCTCAACTGTCTCCCTGGCCGCTTTTTAAAAAGTAATCTATTGTATTTATGTTCATTTGTATTTGCTTGTGTGAGTTTATGCAGGAGCCTGCAGAGACCGGAAGAGATATTAGATCCCCTGGAAGTGGAGTTACGGGCAGCTGTGAGCTTCCAGGTGCTGAGAATTGAGCTCTGGCCCTCTGAAAGCAGAAAGCACTTTTAACCACGGAGGCATCTCTCCACCCCTCATGTTTCTATATTAGTGCTAAAGGCCCAGAGACTTTCATTTTCTGTGCTTTGTCAGGCTGGTTCACCCTTTCCATCACTTTCGAATTTCCTTTATCTATACCACTTTTTACCAAAGCAATTCTCAACACCTTCCTATTTGTTCTTGAGACTCTCTGCTCACTCTGCCTGCCATGTCTTCAACAGATTCCACTTGTTTCCTAGCAGGAGACAGCTAAATCAGAAGAAGAAGCTGCGTATTTACTTGGTCCCACAGACCCTTCTTCCTATGCAGTGTGAGGCTGTGAGACTCTGAGTCTGTGTCCCGACAGTGCCGAGGAAATGCACAGAATTACAGACACCATTGTCCTCCCAGCGCTGACTCAGTTTATGAAGCTTGGCAAACCGGATTCAGCCAATAGTCAGACGTTGACCGTGAACTAGCAGAGTGAGCGCTCCCTTTGTCAGTTCAAGAGTGTCCTTTAGACGATTTGTGTTTTAAAACCCCAAACCAAAGTCCAGAAGTTAGCACAGCTGCTTCACACCAATGGGAAGGGATTTATTAGAAGTACTGTGGAAGGAGATGACAAGAGCTAGGAGCAGAAATACATTCAGGACTCAGGAAGATTCTGGAAGGAAGGCGAGACCTTTGGGACTTCCTTCTCTCCTCTCTTGTCCTGCTTTCTGAGCTCCTGCTTCCATCTCCATCACCGGCCTTCCCCGCTTTACAGTCCAAGTGGAGAGAAGTGCCTTGCACAGCACCTAACTGCCATGGTTTGGATTTGACACATCCAAAGTGCCTCAGCTGTTAGTTACGCTTTCGGTTCTGTCTTCTCTGTTTGTGTCTGGTGTCCTCCTTCTGCTCAACTGATGGAGGTCCGTGAGTAGGCATGCTGTACGTTATGGCTGCTAGGGTGGACCTAAGCATGGAGAAACAGGGTTTGAGAAGACTAGGCAGACAGACATGAACTCCAGGGACCCGGATAGGAAGCCTACAAATTCCAGGGGTGGGGGAGTCAAGGGGTGGCTGCTTCTAGCCAAACAAGCCTTGCTTTTCATACAAACATTGCCCATAATGCCGTGAAGATCCTGATGGGGTGGGTGAGAGGGTGGGCAGAGTGCTAGCCCAGCGACAGGATTCGGCTAGTGGCACAAAATGAACTGGATGTAGAAAGAAGGAGAAGGAGAGTGGGCACAAAAAGGGACCCTGCGCGATCTCTTCAGTGTTTCTCCTGGAGTCCTCTACCCCTAGGAAACAGCGGCTCACAGACAAGGATTTTCGTTCTTCCTAGTACTTTGAACAAACGTTTCAGGATAAGTGTTTCAGGAAGGCTCACAGAGAGGGAGAACTCATAAGTAAGAAAAGTAAATATATACTCAAGTAAATATATACTTGTTAAGTTGTAGGGCATGGTCAGACCGCCTGCTGCTTTAATTTACTCTATGACAACTTGCTTGTGACCACTCTACATTCAGTTGTGACTTCCTTACTGCCCCCATCCTGTAGTGGGTAGCCGTTCAAGCTTTGATTTGGAAGTTCCAACCCCCATTGAGGCTTCGGTAACTGTCACACTTACAAGATAGAGCCGAGAGAGGACCCTGAAGACCGAGATCCAGATGCGCCAGCTCTCTTGGTTCCTGGACCCTGGACGCTGGAGGTAGACAGAGCAGAGTTCTCCAGAGAACACTGCTGGACTGTGCTACACCTTTCTCAGACCCAGTAACCAATCCCTTCACTTGTAAGTTATCCCACAAAATACAAATCCCTTTTAACTACGTGGAGTGGCCTTAATATTTCAACCAATACCATCCAACTGTAGATTGTAGAAGACTGAATGTATGAGCAGTCCACCTGACTCCTGGTCCATATGAACAAAACCTGTTGAGGTGGCTGCATTTCTCTAACCTCCACTCACAGAGAGTATAGACTTCCCTGGGACATGTTAAACTTGTGTTTAGCCTATGAGGTTAACCATTTCAAGCTTACATGGAGAAAAGTATACTTTTAAGAAAATTTAGAATGTTTCAAGTCTTTGTCATAAATCCATAGAGAAACTGAAATCCAGGGAAATCAAACCGAAAGGAATAATGAGCAATGGCTTAATCCTGTTGTATCAACTGGAATAGTCACCGGGGTTTATACTCTGCAAGAAATGAAAGCCTGTATCAGTGTTCACTCTGGCTTACTGAACTAAAAAAATGTGGTTCACACTTGTTCTCTGTAAAAACATATTAGTGTCACAGCGCCTTGTAAGCTAAACATTCTGGGTTTGCCTTTGTCTTTTACACTAAAATCATAATCTTTGAACTTTGTTATCCATCCTGCCGTCAGTCTATGCTTTCATTTTTAAGTAGAGGTAGCTTCACAATAAAAATAAGTAAGTACTAGTAAAATTTCTTGAGATCATAGAAATATAAAAGACAGTTTTGGGGAAACATGGGCTTTTATGTCTGAGTTCAGCCCAGCAAGTGTGTGGCATCTGAATTTCCACAAAGGCAACAGCAACAGCCAAGGAGGGTGGGATTTGCATCCTCTGTGAATCACTTAACTGCCAGGAGCATTCCTTCAAGGAATTGCAAACTGTGGACTACATCAGGCTCAGGCTGCATTCTGTGTGTGGGGGGGGGTGGCACCCCCACCCCATCTCACATTGACAACATGTTGTGACTGCTGTTTTTTTTTTTTTTCTCAGTGTCTGTTATTTTCTGCATTTTTCCTGCTTTTCTATTGGTTCTGGAGACATGGGCCTTTTGACGGCAGAACACATGCAAAGAAATATTTGTGGAGTAAAATGTTACTGCATAATAAGATGCCAGGACAATCTGACGGGAAGATTTGATTCACAGAGCTGGCTGAGCTGGTATGCAGAGGCCTGAAAGCTAGCGGGAAAGGAAAGTCTGAGGGCATGCATGCACACACATCCGCAAGTCTTGTTCTCTGTAAATAACAGCTAAATTTCCATCAATGCCTGTATATGAAGCTCTCTGTATTCAGTTATGGGATAATTTAGGAGTGAAGCTAATATAAACTGAGATAGATCAGCAACTGGATTAAGTTAGTTTGGTTTGTTAAAAAAAAAATCAAAACTTGCTAATTAACATGCAGCATTAATAAATCCAAACAGCTAACTTCCCTTCAAACTGGAAGGTTTACCAAGAAATAAGTGAACTTTGGTTTCTGGCATGCCTATTGGCCCCAAGTAGCTGAACTGCAGATCTTTAAATCGTCTTTTAGAAATAGTTGACTATAAGCAAGACAGTTGGTGGCTACATTTTTTCCCAAAGCCATTTTTTAAACTTCTAAGTATATACTTACGAAGAGAAGGAGCGAGACGCCAGTGCTGCTGACAGTATAATTTACAAAATGGCCTTGGGGGCTTTGGGGACTAGCATGCTGAAGGGAAACTGGAGAATCTGGGTTCTCACTCCTTAGCAACCTTAGGGAAGTCGCGGTTCCTTTCCTATTGGCTTGGCTTTCCTTTGGCGAGCAGACAGAGGCCGGGTATGTGTGTGTTGGGAGTAGGGGGGATAAGCTAATGAGACAGAAGGTGCTAGAAAGGTGTAGAATATCATAGCCTTTTCCACGACTCTGGTTTTACTTTTCATGAAGATTATTAACATTTGGCCAAGAATCGTTACTTAACAATTTATTATCCTGTTCAAATCCAGGTAGGTTAAAAGGTGAAAGTTTTTAGACTCAAAGTTGGGTCTCTTGTGCTTTATAGAAACCCCAGATGCCACAAAGTTAAAAAAAAAAAAAAAAGCCCTCCTGAATTTCATTTGCAAAGCCTCTCTTCTGGCACACAGACTCTGCATTAGAATGAAATATTCCATTGAAACGTCTGCTCTGGCACTGAGAACGGAGAAAAGTCTTGTGTTTGTGTACTCTGTGAAGTCGAACAACAATTTCCAACATATGTTAGGAGAGGCTGCCCTCTTTGGAGATGGGAAAACGGATCGCTCCAGAGGGGAAAGCCAGCCGAGCGCTGAAAAGTTTTGTTAATCTTTCACTGGTGAGGCCGGGCAGGAAACACAGCAGCCTGTTGGCTGTGGAGAAGGCTGGAGCCAAAAGACCCAGCCCACAGGAAATGAACGCTGTCCTCCTCAGCGAGGCTACTTAAGCAGAGAGAAAACATTTACAGTACTTGTAATTACGATGGTTTTCGGCACCTAAATTGTCATAAATCACATTTATAAAAGCCATCTTCACACTAGTCAAATTTTGAAAGCTGCAAAATATATTCAGCTGGTGGGTAGTTTGAAATGGTGGTACATATGTTTGGAATAAATACATGTTATAATTATGGTTTTTAATACTGGGAGGTTTCTTATGAGGATTTATGCTCACATACTGATGATAATGGAGTACATTGTGAACATAATAAAGTGGTGATGGGTGGTATTTGTTCCCGAGTTTCTGCAAAATACTACTTCCAGCACGGAGGGGTATGCTCCTTTGTAAATCCCCATACATCAAGATAAAAATACATTTCTCAGTGTAGCTCCTGGAGCAACTACCCAGAGAGAAAATACCTGCATTTCACAACCAGTTCATGGATCTTAAAACATAATTACGTCTTATTGCGTTGTTGATCCCAGAGCAGTATTTGAATTAAAAAGGAGCGCCAATAGAATTGGCGGAAAGCAAAAGAGCTCTATTTTATAGCCGAGTTCGTGATGGAGTGAAATCTAGTTTTAATAAAAGAGTAGTATCATAATAAGCAGACGAGTCTAACCGGTAATTAGAGTTTTTATTACATATGTATTACCTAACACTGAAGCCAATCCTACCAGGTAGAAAATAAAGGGAAGAGATGGTGATGAATTAAAGAGCTTGGCAGCATCAAGGAGAAATCTGAATTAACTCTTTGCCCAGGTCTGATACATAAGGTAATTGTATTTTGGTCAAGAGGGCAAGATCTGAGATGTCTGTCTCTATGCTAATCTTTCATTCAAATATTTAATAAATACTTGTTAAATACCTCTATGCCAACCACTAACCTAGATGCTGGAAACAGAAATACAAATTAGAGTCTAGTCCTTAGGAACTCCTGTCTTGGAGAAAACCAAATCATTAGCACAGTGTATTCTGTGCATAAATAGCAGCGTGAGTAATGAACAACTTTTGTCTCGACATGAATTCTGTGGTAAACATTGCAATAAAGGACACACTTTGTGGGGTTCCTGTTGCTGGCACTAGCCAGAGATTACAGCCGTCTAGGTAAAGAGCTTGGTTAGCACATACAAAGTGATACCCTATAGCTCTTAGTCTTGCTTTATTTCCTTAAACATTTAAAAAATGTGGAGCTCTGCTTTTTGTGGATGTACATATTCCACCGGATCCCTTTCCTACTTTGAAAGTTTGTATATTCAAGGAGAAAATGTGACTAGACTGCTGAGTTATCTGCCTTCCACAGGAATGCCAAGTATCCCCACAGGCTAAAAAGTGGTGGCAGGGTGTGCTGTGAGGCTTCTTAGGGTGTTACCACATACTGCTTCTGTGTCAGAAAAAAAATCTATGGTAGCATTCTCACCCTATTGGCATGTGCTTTTCATATCTGCCTAGCTGGAAGTCTTTTATTCTTAGAATCATTAAAGTTAACATTTAATCCCAGCACCCAGGAGGCAGAGGCAGGCAGAGCTCTGAGTCTGAGGTCAGTCTGGGCTACAGAGTGAGTTCCAGGCCAGCCAAGGCTCCATAGTGAGACCTGTCTCAAAAAACAAAATGAACAAAACAAAAACAAAATTTAACTCCTTCTTTAGAACAGATTCGGAGTGGAAAGGAGAGGAAGACAGATATAAAAAGGGTGATGCTCTGGGGACCAGCACGGGTTCACTGGACTGCAGCCTCTGGAGATACGCCCCTTCTTCATGATTAACATGGCTTGTGTGGCTGGACCCTCATTCTCCACAGATGAGTAGGTCCAAGACACACTATGATGTTGATGGCAACACTCTTTGTTTAGGGCAACAGAACAGTTTCTTCCTTGTTTATTACACAAAGGGGTGTGTGTGTGTGTGTGTGTGTGTGTGTGTGTGTGTGTGTGTGTGTGTTGTGTATGATTCATGTGTATATATTTGTACATTGAGGATAGAGATCAATGTTGGGTGTTTTGCTCAATCATTCTTCAATATATTTTTTATTTGATTCAGGGTCTTTCACCAATTCATCTCTGGCTCCTGCCACCTGCCTAGCTTTTTACGTGAGTTCTGGGGTTTGCACTTAGGTCCTCATGCTTGTGTGGCAAGCATCTTATGAACTGCACCATCTCCCCTGACCCCTTGTACAAAGTTCACTAATAGACTATATGTTTAACTTTGAAGATCTTCATCAGCTCAAATGAATCTCACTGAAGTCTGAGGCTCTTCCTACCCCACCACCCTTCCTTCCTTTATCTCTATCACAGGAGGCAGATCACATACCGTGTACTATGACCTTGGGCTATATGGCCCAAAGGAGATGGTGCTTCCTGCCATTGTATGTGACCTCTTACAAGGAGAGGGAGAAGGGTCACATGACCCTTCTCTCTGCTCCTGCCTGTGAAGTGGATTCACCCTAGTCAGATTAGAGGATGACTTCAGCTATCTACTCTGTTCTGTATTCATGAGTACATGTTGTTTGAGTCACCTGACAAATAGGAAGTGAGATGGGGGCACACACAGCCACCCTCTGACAGAAAGACAACCATCCTGAGTAGTAGCTGGGATGCAGGTAATTCCTAGGCTAGGCAGTGGGTTACCAACAGCACACTGACACATGTCCTGGTGAAAGAGAACAGTCTTGAATTTGACAAATGTTAGGAGAGAAAGGGACTCACTCTGAGATGCATGATGGAGTTGACTGCTTATCTCCAAGCTTTCCTGCATGGGGTTAACAGAGTCTGAGGGCTGTTACTGGGGTTAAAGGCTAAGTCTGAGAGCCAGAGACCTCTTTTCAAAGCTAGCAGAGACATCCTTATCTCCTTCAGCGGAATAGCTGTCATAACTGAGATAGGCAGATAGGAGAGCTGATAGATGGAACTGCTTGGACCCAGAGATGTTTGGTATCTGAATGCTCAGCAAGGCAGTACGTTTGCTAAAGCCAAAGCTCAGATATGGCATAGGAGCAACAGGCAGGGACATCTGGGTAGATCCCTTCAGAACGCAAACCCTCAGGAACCGCGGAGGTGCCTTTTTCCTAGTAAGAGGTGGTGCCTCTCAAGCTAGAGCTGTGGGTAAGAGGTGGAGCCTCTTGGGCTGGAGCTGTGGCAAGACTTCTTCCCAGAAAGGCAAAAAGCATCTGTCTTGGAAGCGGCCTTCATCTCCTTGTCACATTCCCAGAAAATAACTGGAGTTAAATTTTAGCATAATCAGCTAGAGATATGCTAGCCTGATAAAGGATGAAAAAGACTGTGCACTGAAGAATCTGTCTGAAGTAGCTAACATATGCAGCAGTGGCCAGGGAAAGTCTCCTGAGATCTGGGTTGGTAAACATTTAATCAAGGGGGCAGAATAACCGAAGAAGCGAGAATCTGTTGATTTCAGGACACAAGATTTCAGATGTTGGCAAGACCTCCAGGAAATAGGTATATTTGCTGCTTAGTGTGGCTCTCAGAAGCCTAGGAAAGGGACGGTGAGTGTGTTGGTGATGCTGGTCTGTCCCCGATGATGATGGGGGAAGGAACAGAGCATGAGAGGAACAGTCATACTGGAATGGATAGCTCGTGTCCAGTCAAAGCCTTACTAGAAGATTATGTTCACACGAGGGCCCAGAGGACATACCACTTGCCAAGATCATTAGGAACGAGCTGGGGGGCATGGAGGCATCGCTAAATATTCAGTGTGACATGGCCCAGTGGCAAACTTGTCGGTACAGTACAGGCCCCTGGGAATTTGGAACATGATTATAACAACCACAGCGGAGAATTATACACATTTTGATAAACCACCCCTGCAAGTAATGTCCTGGCAGAGAAGAACTTAGCCATGAAAACAATTGAGTATGTATCTAGAGCTTCTAGATCCTAGCAGGTCCACCAGCTCCAGCCAACGGTACTGCCTACTAGAAGATGGAAAGGGCCCAGCCAGGGTGGGCTGCATAGGCAGTGGCCCAGACCCCTTGCTCCTCACAGGAATTATAATTGCCCCAGTTTCTTGCTTCTCATATCCATAGTGGCAAGAGAGGAGACAGTCCTGCACAGCCAGCTCTGGGAGAAAGGAAAATCCTGATTGAGAACAAGCTGGAAGTGAGTGGCAGCTGTTAACAGCTATGTTCAGTGACTTGACAGACAGGAAAAAGGAAAATGTCTTCCAATAGGCAGAACTGCACCAAGTGTGCCTGTTCATCTGGATGCAGGAAACACTTATTTGGTACTCAGGGAATGAATGAATGAATGAATGAATGAATGAATGAATGAATGAATGATAGCAGAGTACTTACTGGAGGAACTGAACCCTATTGGTCATTTACATAAGCCATGAGAATTGGCCAGGAGAGGAATGCGGTATTAGCAGAACTTGAGTGTCCAGGTTGTCTGCTCTCTAGTGGGCAGTGTACTTGAATAAGATAGAAAGGAACATTTTGACCAAGCTCTCTTCAGGTGATTACCAAAAGAAAGGACTCCGTGTGGACTATCAGATGGTTCTTTCAACATGAAGTTGTTTCTGTTAGAAGGAAATATTCACAGGGGTCTTTCTCTGCTTCAGAGTATAATGTAGATCAAGTTGGGGCAAAAATAAAGGTGACATTGAATGCCAGAGGAAATACCTTTCATGAGAATCTACTTCCTACCACTCAGAGCAGTGTTCTAGACAACGACTGAAAGATGAAAGGGGGTTGTTTGGACTTTTAGAAGTCTCCTGCCTCAGACTCTTTTCGCAAAGCAAGTACAGATGGGCAGAGTCAAAGGCACTTCTGTCTCCCCGAGGCTTTAAAGGGCATTTTGGGTAAATAGGCACCGCTTTAGTAAGTTCTCACTCAGCGCTAGTATGAGTCTCTGCCCTTCCTTTCCAGTCGATGCTGCTGTGAAGAGGAAGGAACTGGGGTGCTGGGTTCGAACTTCCAAATGCTGTGTCATGGAATACTACCCTCTTCATCATTTGTGCAAATCACTCACATGTTAAAGACAGAAGTGTGATGTCAGTACAGACTGAAGAAAAGTAGCAAGCGAATGTGGCAATATAAATTGTCCAATAACAAAACTAGTGATATCTCTGGTTAGAATATTGGCATAGATTTTTTTTTTAAATCATTGGTTAGACTATTCCTGAGCTCTGGATCAAAGTGTCCCAGAGGGAACCAAGAAATATAATGTTAGTTGCAGAATTATTTGTCAGCTGCTGCGAGAAGGCTCATTTTGAATGTTTCAGGACTAGTGAGATGTAAGGAAATATTAACCGGCTGATGATTGAATCAGTTTTATTTTTAACGGCTGAGAGACAAGATTTACAGCCACTGATTCTTATCTTATTTCACAGTACCTTTGCCACAAATATAGCCAATAACTTGGTGTCATAAAATTCTAATGACTGCCTGAGATCCTTGGGGCATGCGCATATGAAATGACTCTCGGGGACCTAGCTCTTCACTTGTATTTCACTTTGCTTCTGATCAAGGAAAAATGAAATGCAAGGAGTGCTTTCTATTTGACACTGTAAGTAAATACCTAATCAAACGGGCAACATTAAACCACTCGTAGTTCCAAGCTGGTCATATTTGCTGAGAAGAACCCAAAATAGTTCCATCTGGTAAATGGCCCCATCTGTGCTTTGTCCATTTCCTGGTGGATGAAGCTCATTTCTCAGGGTACCGAAGCCTCTGGACCTCTTCTCAGAACAGTGCTCTCAATTCTCATTTCAAACCTTCCAAGAATAAAGTGAAATACAAAGGATTCAAAGGCATCCAGTTACTAAAATGTAAGTATCAAAATATCAAAAACAAGTTTGTGACATTGTTATGCCTCTTGATCCATGCATGGGGGGGGGGGTGTGTCTAGCAGCAGGTCCAGTAACCACTGTCATTTCAACAACAGCAAAGAATGAATGGAAGTATCGTTTGGAGTATCTGTAATTACCATGGTATAGTAGGCATACTAGAAAACACCGGTGATTCCTATTAGGGTCAGCATCCCAGGTACTGTACATGCTAACATTGCTTACACGCATAACTGAAGAACTACAAGTTACCAGTTAAAGATTAGTGACTGTAGTGCTGGTCCAGCCGTCCTGTGGAAGCCTCGGCTGGACACAGTGGGAGATAATCAATAAACAAGGCACGTGTTTATTAATGTTCTGAAGTGAGCCTAAGCACTCTGGGGATGCTGTGGGATCTACTTGTTTATTTTGCTTTGAGACAGTCTCACATCTAGCCCAGACTTGTTGCACACAATCCTCCCAAGTACTGGGATTATAAGTGTGCAGTTCCCTGTCTGGCTCTGAACCATAGTGTGATTTCCTTCTTTTTCTCCTTCTAGTTCTTATGTTGTCTAACAGAAATGACCTTCGGCCTTTCCTATTCTACCCAATAATGAAAATCCTTACACTGGCCTGACAAAAATTGCTTTCATTTCGTTCTCCTGTAATAGCCATGTTTCTCACTTATAAGTAAATGGGGGCTCTGCGCCAATGAAGACTCCACCATCCTCAAGTCAAACTATGGCCTGATCCCCACGTAGGCCTAATCTCAGCCTCACCTGAGTCCGGGCTCCTCCAAAGCAGAGGTCAGTCTGCTCCCCTAAGCTCACTGCAGACCCCATTGACCAGACGCTGCCTGTTTCAAAGAGTGCCAGGTTACATGAGGGCTTTTTATTTTATTTTTCTATTTTTATTTTTTTCATACTATGTACTACTGTCTACCAGGGATAGAGCTGAGACCACCTAAATGACTTAACTTAAATAACTCTTTGTGGTAGCCTCCATCTAACACATATTTAAGAGAAATATTTGGATGCTGAATTTTTGCTTTAGGCTGGATCTCTTAGCAATTCCCAGATGAAATAGTTTATGTTACTTAGAGGAGTCTTAAACATGATAAATGTGTCATACACATGTCTTGGTGTCAAGGATAGAATTGATCTAATATAAAAGCAGACAAGTTTAATAAACCACCTAAGTGTTACAAGGCTTGCTTCAAACGGCAATGAATTATGTCCCTATTTGTGGCTCAATGTATATGTTTTATCATTTTGAATATTGAATAAAAAATTCTTGTATAAATAATGTAAAAAGGCTGATTTAAAGCAACAAAGGCTAATAAACTCAGGTTGAGGGCTGACAGGCCCTGTGCAACACATAGAATCTTCGGCAAGGTGTAACAGAGGAGGTGTTGAAGGTAGCTCGGGAGCCGCTTTAATCAGCCAGGTTAGCAGCTTATTGAGGAACCTCAATTCTGCAAAGACAAGGCCACTAAATCTGAGGATTTTACCCACCAACAATCTTATTTGGTTTACAGCCTTTGTTTTTAATAACTAGGTTTTACAGGCAACGTCTCTGTTTAAAAGGTTGATCCTCTAGTCAGGTTTTCCTATGTCACATCTAGAGACGTTGCTTACACTTCCGATGTTGCATTTCTCCAGGAAGTTCCCAGGAGGTAAGGTTATTTCATTCCAGCCAATCTGACTTCTTTTTCATAGTAGAACAATAATGCAGTTGTGTGTTGCACTGGTGGGCAATGCGGCACCCAGTTTCTCCTAACCACACTCTCAGGTAAGGCTTGTTTCTTCTATAACTTCCCAAGAGAACATGTAGCTAAGAAAACATCTAATTGGTGCTATGGGTTTGAAAAGAAAAAACACAACACAAAACAAAAAACCAAGGACAAAAAGCTTTCTTGGATCACAGGCAGCATTGAGATGACTTCAGAGAAACCTAGGATCATTTTATGAACTTTGAGAGAACTGATTAGTAATTTCAGTTCTGTTTCTGTCTTGGGCCTATCATGAAGGACTCTGCCAGCAATGGTACCAGGGCTCAGCTTTCTAGAAATGCTGCTTCAGCACCTACAACTTCGTGGCACACCCTGAAATTACTGAAGCTGTAACGACCTTTAGATTGCTGGAACCAAGCTTCATTGGCATTGGACGTTTCATCTTTTACTCATTCAACACAGTATTTCTTTCAATGTGTGGAAAAGCTTCAAAGCTCCGGCTCAACTAGCCAGACTCCAAGCTGAATTAGACCCTGACTTCACAAAACCCAAAACCTTTTCATCTTATCCTCAAATCGAGCAAAATTGAGCAACTTTATCTGAATGAATGGCTAGCAAGCGTCATCAACCTGCGTCCAGTCATTCTGAGGATGGAGTCTAGTGAGCCCTGGTCTGTGCTAATGAGACTGATGTTTTCGAGAAACAGGCAGAAGGAACACATTTACTAAAGGGAGGCTGGCTTGGTAAGGGAGTCCCTTTGGGGAGCTGGATACTTGGCCCAATAGTGGTTTTGTTTCCCAAAACATTTTTGGAACTTTTCTTTGGCTTTGAAAGAAAGAGAGAGGGCAAGAGAGATGAGGTGGGCGGGGTACAAACTGGCTGCAGAGGTCAACAGGTCTTATTTCTTTATAGCTGAACAGCTCTAGTTGGAGCTATAAGGCTAGCTGAGGGAAAAAGTAACTGTTTTCTCTGCCTGAACTTGGTTTCAGTCATAGTCTGTGTGTGTTCATCTTCAGTCACTCATTTATTTGGTCCATTTCCCTGGTTTGCCTCTTAGTCCTGGAGCCTTAAGCCAGACCACAGTGTCCATGGGGAACACAGCATTGAGACCTCTGGTTTTCCAGACATAAGGGTTCTTCCCTGATGATATCCTTGGCATGGCCTCATTCTCAGGATCCTGTTTCTAGCCCACAGTCCTTGCAAGAAGGCTGATCTGCGTGCGTTCATGGGCTTTCTTTCACTTCCCTTGGAAGAGGGAGGACAGGGTCACAGCAGAGCTTGGATGGTCCTGTGTGGCCTTGGAACTCTGGGCACTCAGGCACTGTCATTTCCACACTGTTTTGTCATGTCTACTGAGCTGGGTGTTTCTTTACCCTGCTGTTGTAACTGGTGAGACCCACAATGACCGGCGCCTGGTCTCTACGGTTAATCTAGTGGCTGGCTCTGTCCTCTAATCTTTAGGCAAATTTTATTTCTTAAGAGTACAAATAAATTATCACCACAGCTCCCAGGACGATGCCTTGCTTGTCACGGGAGATTAGAAACCTGTGAGACGAAGGGACTGTTCCTCCCTCCAGCTGCTTCTGTCCACTTTTGTGGTCCCAGGGATGCAACACTAAGACAGCCCCACCACATGACAGGGTTAACACCCCGGGACCCTCAACATTTGGGAATGATGGTAGTTGTCATGGAGGTTAAGGAGTTAATATCCATAAATCACTTCCAGTAGTGTCTATGCATAGTTAACAGTGTATTAGTTCAACTAATAATAAAAAATAATAACAAACAATGCAGAAGCTCCCAAAAGGTGACTGTTAACATCGTTTTCCAATGGTGCCTGTTGCTGTCTGAATAGGTTGTGGACAGGGGCCCGTGGAAGATGCAGAGACAGATCATTAATTCTGTCAATGTGATTGGGCCATGAGTGCCCTGAGATTTGCTGCAGCAGATTTTTGGTTCTGACCATTAGAGTATTTCATGAGGCTGATGCTCAGATTAATAGACTGAGCAAAACAAGCTGTCCTCCCAATGTTAGTAGGCATCGACCAATCGAGCTGATCAACATCAACGGAGTGAGAGAGAACTGCTCCTCTCTTCCTGAAGGTCTGCTCAAACATCTGTCTCTGACCTGCTCCTCTCTTCCTGAAGGTCTGCTCAAACATCTGTCTCTGACCTTCAGGACCTGGACTACCATCTCCTGGGTCCTAGGCCCTGGGCCTCAGACTCAGAACTATACCATTTTCTCCTCTGAGTCTCCAGCTTATTGGGCCTTCTTGGCCTCCATAATTGCATGAGGTATTTTCTCAATATATCTCTTTATACACACACACACACACACACACACACACACACACACACACACAGCTGTGCATCACTTAACAGTGGGAATGCTTTCTAAGAAATACAAGAACTTTATTATAATGGCAGAAGTTATACTGGTTTCTGTTCTTTTGAGTAATTTGGGCTGTTTCTCATGATTGATGAGTCCTCCAGGACTGCCATTCCTTTCCTCCTTTCTCAGATGATGAAACAAACGGGTCTCTCTGTGATGCCACTGTAGTCCAGGGAAGGACCTATGGCTGTCCCTGTGGCTTAGGGGCTGCTCTTACCTTTGCGACATTGATCATTACAGTGCTACTTATTCTTTCCAGGTGTTGGTGCATCATTCTAAAGTCACTGTGTGGCCCATGTTCCTCTGTGCACTGTGGCCCTTCTGTACTGGACCCTGTGGCTCTTTGAGTCTCACAGCCTCTGTTGCTTTCTCACTCATGTGAGATGGGTTTCTAGATGCCCACTGGCAGTAAGATACTTGTTAATATTTACGATATAGCCATGCTGAAAAAATTCAACAACTTGAGAAGAACACAGAAAAAAGTTCCAGAACCTCAGACCAGCTGTGAGGCTAGGACATCATGGCTCAGCTCTCTGTGTTGGCATTCCTTGGTCTCTATTGGAAGAATTACACACTGGTCTTGAAGAATTGATGTGCCCATCAAAATGTTATTTGTTAAACTTTCTAATCAAGATTGAACCTTCTATCCAGTTTTAAAGTAAATTTTATTATGGTGTGTGTGTGTGTGTGTGTGTGTGTGTGTGTGTGTGTGTGTGTATGTGTATTATGTGTGTGCATGAGTGTCAGTGCATGACTACAAAACCATTCCTTGGCATCAGCTTTCTTTTTGCTGTGAGATCAGGGGATTGAATTTAGGTTGCTGGGTTTGCCCAGTAAGCACTAGATAAGATGGGCCACCATGCCAGTCCTCAACTAGTCTCTAGCAGATATTTTTTTCAGAAGTTATAGTATATACAAAGTTTAGAGAAAATAAAATATACTTATTACTTAAAAAAAAAAGAAATGTGTTGCTAGGCAATTTCCTGTGGTGATATTTTATTTATGCTGAAATATGTTGATATTTTATTTGTGCTTTAGTAAATAAGGCTTGTCTGGAGGTCAGAGGAAAAAGCCAGCCACAACACAGAAGTCATGCAATGTTTGCACACACCTTTAATCCTATCACTTGGCAGGCAGAGATCAGATCTCTGTGTGTTCAGGGACACACTGGAAACAGAGCCAGGTGTGGTGCCACATGCCTTAAATTCCAAAACTAGTTAACCATGGAGGTCTGGAGGTCTGTACAGACAGACAGGAAGTGACAGAGCTGTGTGGGAAGAGGAGGTGTTATAGCTGAATGGAGAGAGCAAATCAGATGGCAGAACAGCAAGGCATATTGACATGGGTAGACAGGAAGTAAAACTCGCTTGGAAGCTGCAGAGTTGGTGAGGTAAGGTTGGCTGTGGCTTTCCCTATTTTCCTGAAATCTCTAAGGCTTTCACTGCTATAGATAGCTCTATGTTTTTTATTTAATAAGACCATTTAGAAATCCATCTACAATTGGTACTCACCATCAGGCATTGAGCCATATAGACCTAAGAAAGTTTAAAGATTCTGAATGCACAGAAACGGAGCCACACTGGGTTTCCTAGTCTCACAGTCTCATGCCAGCAACAGCACAAACTCCTCTTCTAACAGCATGCCACAGCCGCCAGGAGCTAAGCAGTATGGCTGCAGATTCCGGCCACAGTATACAGAGGCATCTCCAAGTCACACAGTGTGGTGCGTGGTGGATATGCCTTTGCTAGTACAGACAGGGGGGGAAAAAGGAAAGAAAGAAAAGGTTTTTGGATTACATGCTGATGGATGGAAGCATAGACTCCCTGCTTCACAGAGTCCTCAATGAGCATGGTTCCCCCAGAGCTGGTGGTAAACATGGTTCTTCCATGTTGGAAAGCTGAAGTGGGCAGACCCAGCAGCCAAAGCTGCCATTTCAGTCCTACTGCAGCTTAAAGCAATAGATTCACAATAAAACAGATTCAGATGAAGTAAACCTCTAAACTGTTTACAATATGTATAAAAATATACGTAGGCTTGGAAGAGAGAGGAAAAGGAATATAGATACTTATATAAAGAAATAGAAAGTTTTAAAGAATAAAGTCTTTAAAGAAAAAGTAAAAGTAATATAAAAAATAAGCCATATAAAGATGGAAATCACACAAAGAGTCTAGATTATACTGTCGTTGGGATTTTTAACTACAGAGAGACATTTGATTGTAAGTAAAGGCTGCTCAGTTAAACCCAATATGTGTATTTTAAAGGTATCTTGACTTCAAAATTTGGATCTAAGGATATGTTGCTTTGGTAAGGAGGTTCTGTTTTTGTTTCCACAGGAAGCAAGAGCCATGGATTTGTTCCAGGTTAAGATGGATCAGATTTGATCAAGCCAGACCTCCTGAATCTGAACAGATAGTACCTATCAACAAAGGTTATAGCTGGTCTTCCCAGGATTTGACTATTATCTCGAATTTTCTCAGGATCCCCATAAGACGACCAGCACTCCCTATCAGCAGGAAGTAGCCTACAACACTACTCCCACATTCCCCAAAAATGGATTATGGATGTTTGTCTTTGTTTAGGTTGTTGGTTACAAATTGTTATTGGTCATAGTCAATCTCTTTCTAAAAGAAGAAAGGGGGATATGATATAGAAATATAGGATATTAATATAATAGAATAAAAGGATAGATTATTGAATTTACTTTTAAAGAGCAACTTGTTTTAAATTGCTATAGATTTTAGTTTATTGATACAAATTTAAAGTTAATTTTGTTATACTGTATGTATATTTCTAGTCTTGTTTAAGGTATAATGTTTGTATAGCTCATTTGAAATTGTAATGGATAATTAAGAAATATAGATTAATAATTAGTCTTCTTTGATAATAAAACTTACTGTCATGCTAGTTAAATTTCCTAGGTATACATAGATATAATTCAGTTAGGTAGGTAATCTTCAAACACTTCAAAGACCTACAGAATATGGCATTTAAAATGTATTAAAAACTTAGATTTTTTTCTGGACAATGAGACGCGTCTGCTCCTGGCAGCACCAATTACTTCAAGAAAGATGACGGGCATCAAAGACACTCCATATGGAATTTATCTTCTTCTTGGAAAAAATAGCCATTTAAACAAGAAATTGTTCTTGCCTGGACTGCTTGACAAAATGTTGTATCAACTAGACATGTAGGACCCATAGAAAGGTGACCACTGAACTTTGCAAGATGAGATGGTCCTTCAGGTTCCTGCTTCTCAGAAGAAACAGCCAGATATTCTATAGGTCACAGAGAGAAGTGACTGAGAGACTCTAGGCCTATAGGCTGAGGATGGATGCCCCAACATTGCAGAGGAACTTTGGGTGACTGTCTAGGTAGCCAGCTGTCTCTGTCATTCTAGATTTTTTTTGGAAGTTGCTTACAATGCTCTTCCTGTTTACTTAGGAAATATAATACTTAGGTCTTTGATGTAGTTGAAGAGTAGATACTTAAAATTTTCCTTGGATATGATAAAAGATAAATTAGATATGAAACTTTAGACTCACAAATATAGGATAGGTGATAGAACATTTTCTTTAATTTTGCAAAATACAAATAGACTAGGTATTGTAATTGTAATTTTTCTTGAGCTGGATAACTGTTCTATTATATGTAATTTTACTATGTGAAAGTTGAAACCTTTCTTTTTGTTTAGACAGAAAAGGGGAAGTGTTGTGGAATGTTGTTCTCTATGCTGTGAATATGTGTTTCTCTAATTGGTTGGTAAATAAAATGCTGATTGACCAGTAGCCAGGTAGGAAGTATAGGCAGTATGAGGAGAAGAGGAGAATTCTGGGAAGAGGAAGGCTGAGTCAGGAGTCACCAGCCAGATACAGAGGAAGCAAGATGACAAGGCAGAACTGAGAAAAGGTACCAAACCACATGGCTAAACATAGATAAGAATTATGGATTAATTTAAGTATAAAAGCTAGTCAGTAATAAGCCTGAGCTAATGGCCGAGCAGTTATAATTAATATAAGCCTCTGTGTGCTTACTTGGGGGATGCGCATGGAAGAGATTTGTCCTGACTGCCAGCCAGCCGGGATACAGGAAAACTTCTGACTACAATTTTTCCTTGACATGAAGTCTCTCACTGATCATGGAGTTCAATGACTCAGTTAGCCTGGATGGCCAGTAAGTCCCAGGAATCCTCCAATCTCTGACTGCCTGGCATAAGGATTCCTAGTGTGTACCATTGCATCCAGATTTTCATGGGTGCCGGGAATCACACTTCTGGGTTTTCTTGCTTGAGTGGCACGTGCTTTACTGTCTGACCCATTTCCTCAACCCCATAGATTTTAATTTCCACGTCATATATGCAGAAATGATTTTATGTTTTTCTATGAAATCTAGGAACCACAAGTGAGAGAAAACATTTATCTTTTGAGAGTGACTTAATTCGCTTAGTATGACTATCTCTATTTGTTTCCATGTCCTTTCTCCTGCAAACAACAGGGTTTTGTGCTTTTTGTGGCTGAAAACAACTTCATTGTGTATATACACCATGTTTTCTTTACCCACGTCCCTGTTCTTGGATACCTCGGTTGGTTCCATAATTTACCTACTGTGAATAATGATGCAGTAAACATTAATGTGCAGGACTCTCTGTGATATGTTGACTTTGTGCCCTTTGGGTAAATACCTAGAAGCAGTATAGCTGGATCAAATGACAGCTCTATTTTTATTTTTCAAGGAAACTCCATGTTGATTTCCATAGTGGCTGGGAGAACTGGCACTCCCACCAGTAGAGTGTCTGCATCCTTTCTACTATTTTTTGCTTTTCTTTGTGACTATCGTTCTGATGAAGGTATGGTAGAACCTCAGTGTGGTTTTTAATTGCAATTCTCTAATGGCTAATGTATTAGTTACTTTTCTTGTTGCTTTAATCAAAGACCCAGCAAGAAGTAACTAAAGGGAGACAGGGCTTCTCCTGACTTACAGTTCAAGGGGACCATGCCATCATGCCAGGTAAGATGTAGACAACAGGCTGGAGGCTGGTGTCTGGCTGCTTACACTGTATTTGCACTCAGAAAGCAGAGAGTGACCGAGAATTGAGGCTGGGTTGTAAAACCAAGACTCACTCCTAGAGACCCACTTTCTTTAGCAAGGCTGCACTTCCGGGAGATTTCACTGCCTTCCCAGATAGATTGTCTAGTTGAGGGCCAAGTGCTCAAATGGGAAAGCCCACGGGGATTATTTCACATTCAAACCACATCAGCTAGTGAGGCTGACTATTTCTTACATTTATTGGCCATTTGCATTTTATCTTTTGAGAACTTTCTGTCTATTCCATCAGTACATTTATTGATGGGGTTATTGGATTGTTTGTGTTTTTGAGTTCTATCCTCTAGAGCAGTGGGTCTCAACCTTCCTAATGCTATGGCCCTTTAATATAGTTCCTTGTGTTGTGGTGAACCCCAACCATAAAATAATTTCATTGCTATTTCATAACTGTTATTTTGCAGTTATGAATTTTAATGTAAATATGTGATATGGAGGATATCTGATTTTCAGCCTCCAGGTTGAGAACCACTGCTCTAGATATTATCCTGAAAACCATGGATATCCTTAGTTTAAAACAGAGGCAAAACGGTCCGTGCCTGTTCAGAACCACCTATATACCTCCAGGATAAGAGCTGTTTGTGCCAGGCACAAAATAACTTCTGATTTTTGGGGGGTGGGTTGGGGTGGGGGCTTGGAGATTTATTTCCAGCAGAGACTTGAGATAAAGTATGTGATTCATTGAAGATAGACATTTATTATTGGCAATTTCATGATTGCTCAACATTAGAAGTAGTCTTGGTTTTTTTTTTTTTTTTTTTTTTTTGAGATCCTATTTGTCAAGTAACACCTGCTATCATGGATTTTTATCTTGCTTCTGTGATTTATAATGAGGACTGAAATGAAGAACCTGCTATGTTCTAATCCTCTTTGGGGCTTTGTCTCTTTGTGGTCTTTGGCATGCCACTTCATCTCTCCTTGATTCAGAGTCTCCATCAGTAAAATGAAGCCATTAATACTGTTTGCCTCCTACAGAACTATTGCGGTGACTGGTCAATTAGTGCCTGTAAGAGATCCTTAACCACAGACACAGCTATGTCACCATGGATGATTAGAGCAGGTGTTGCTCCCAGTATCCTTTTATGCAATGGGCACTCTTTGAAGTGCTCTTCCAGTGATCTTTGCAGATAGACAAATGAAGTGTGTTGCATGATGCAAGTGGCTGATTTGGGGCAATTTTAGAATTTATGGAATCCTAGAGTGTTGTTACAATCCTTCTCCACTTTTTCTACAATGCTATTTACATACATTTGTACTCACATGATCAGGCACACCTACCTGTACATTTATTTATCCATATATTATTTGGTGAGCAGTTTTCTGATAGCATTCGTAAGGTACAGTATAATTATCTGAGAATAATAATTCTAGTTATTCATTTTTCATGTGTGGTGCCAGATTTTTTTCCAGGAACTTGTAAAGGGATGGTAAATTGACTTCTTTAACTTGTAAAAAACAAAGACACATAGGGACAAAATAAAAATAAAACATATGTTTAGGCCTACAGTTTAGCACAGGTGGGTAAGGTATCTGTTCCACCTGGAACCATCTAAAAGGAAAATATGGCGAAATGGTCTAAGATGACTTTTGTACTTGGATTATTGAACACCTTAGGAAGAGACTACTGGATACCAATGGGAACTATACCAGTCTGTCAACATCCTCATTTCACCTGGTTATGAGTATTCAGAATGAGACTGGACCAACAAATAGGATAAAACTTTTCCCTAATTCCATTATCAACTGCTTTTCTCGTCCACTCCACCACAGTATCCAGTGTTCCCATTCCCATCTACTATCACACTGAATTAGATCAAAGAGGCAGGAGGGCTCATGTTGTATTTCCCTAGTGACAAACCTTGTAACTGTCCAGTGTTTATTTGGAAAATTTTCAATAAAATATCAAATAATACTAGCAACTGCTCACAGCATTGGCTTCTAGAAATAATGAACTCAGGATAGAAAAAGTTACTTAGGAACTAATTTATTGTTCAGAACATTTTTAAAGGCAGGTAAGAGGGAGTTGGAGTTTATAGGTAAACTCAATTAAAGCCTGGACGATGTCCTGTGCTGTAAACCATCCAGGTAGAGGGATGCTTGGGATGCAAGCAGAAGACAGGAGAAGAAGCAATAGTAAGTGACATTATTTTCTAGGTGAACAGCAAAGGAGACCTGACTATAGAGCCTTCAGGATCTTTTTACTGATAGTTTCAGAGATGGTCAAAACATAACTAAAATTCTTCTTTCATCCAAGTACTGAAGTACAGGGAGAAATATGGAGAGGAAGAAAATATTCAGACCCCTTGCTGTGTGGGAGACAAGGCTCATCATCTCCATGCCCCATACTTGTCTTCTGTGATTCTCCATGTTCAGCTAAGAGAGCCAGGTATGGAGAGCCAAGGGAACTTAAAGACCCTTATTCCTCGTGCTCTGTCCACCTCCTCACCCTTTTCTTACTTCCTTTTTGCTAGGTTTCAAAAGATTGTTAGTTTGCACAGATACATGTGTATATCCTAGACTCTTCCTAAATTCAGCTTGAATGTGACCTGAACAACCTTATTGCCTAGCTATTTGCCATTCATCTCTTTATTAGACCAATCAAGTGCCTTAGGCAGGCAAGGTAAACCAAAGGCGACACATCTTTGTATGATTGAACAAATGCAGCATAAACAAAAGTAACACACCTTCACATAGTTCAAGTCATACTCCACAGCATAAACAAATGTAACACATCTTTGCACAGCTAAAGTAATTTCCACAACACCCAGCCCTTTTATGTAGGCTTTTAGCCATGACATTGGAAATCCTGGTTTGACTTTAGGACTTTAAAAACTTAAAAACCTACCCACAAAAATCATGAAACACAAGTATCCATGATTTTGATCTAATTCACTTCTCCAACCATGCACTACATTCCGAGCTGATGGCATTCTAAGGTGAAAGGTCTTCTAGGTTGGGAGCTAATCTGGGAAACGGTTCTTTGTTAGATAGGGACTCAGCTCAGATATCCAACGGCCTGGTAAAAGGAACCTCAGAGTGACCGGGCAGCACTTCTTGCCAGCATGGTTTCCATCAACTGTGATTTCCTTCTTGAAAATCAACCTACTCTCTTTACCTGATGTTTTAAAACCATAAAATAAACAGCCGACCGCACACTCCCAGAAAAGAGGTACCGGACACTGAGTGTTGTTGCTTTCCTGAAACTCAAGTCTGCAGGAAAAAAGAGAATGTTCTCCTGGAGAAAATCTGCCTTGGCTAGGAATTTTGTAAGCTCAGCAGCCCCCAGGCCAGATGGAAACTTGAAGCTTCAGATGTTTCTAGAGCTGGCTTGGGTCTTAACAGTCAAATAAGTCTCTGAGACGCAGAATAATTAGGGGCGAGTGTTTTGAGGGCGCCTGCACATCTTTATTACATAGGGGAAAACTAGCTGTTCCTCCACTGAGCCCTACATGGTTTTTCTTCTCAATATGGATCTGACATTCATTAGGACAAGAAAGCTTAAAATGTGTTCCTAAAGGAATGGTGAGTGCTTCCAGAATTCAGAAAGGGGGACAGGCTGCTTTCCCGGAAGTATGTTGATTTTTGTTGTAAAATAGCGAGATCCACGGCATAGGGACATACACTGTTCAGTCCAGCTCCTAGCGCGTGCCTGCCAGCTCACTTAAAGAGATCACATAGTTTGGCGCTGCAGAGGACCAGCCCACAGCAAAGGGACTGCAGGGGTAGGTAGCAAGGGGGATGCCAGGCTGAGAGATGCTCGCTCCATCTCCATAGCACCCAGCGGCAGTATCCAGGACTCTGCTGGGTAACCCCTGCTTGGGCTGCTATCAGCTGAGCCTCTTGGCACTGCTCAGACAGAACCTGCCTACCACAGACATCGGTTCCGGACACCCCTTTTTGTGAGCAGGTTCTGCTCTCCCTGGAATCTCCTGGCTTAGCACCTCTGTGCCCCTCCCAGAGGGGCCCCTCCTGGGACAGCATGTGCTCTGCGTGGAATAACAAGGTTAACTAGACAAGGTTGAGCAGCCCTGCACTGGGAGTGCCTTGAAGCCACATGACAGGAATGAGATCGCAGTCCAAGGGCCTGAAGGAGAGACGGAGCCCTGTCTGCACAAAGAGTTGCAGTGCTGACCAGCTTTCCACAGATGCCTAAGCCTGCTTCCTTCCTTCGGGTCCAAATACAGAGAGGCATCCTTTCAATACTGAAAGGAAGGAGGGGATCCAGGGTGGAGCCGTCTCCCCCAAGACTTTATCTCCCGGGGTAAGTGTTCTGAGAAAAGTTGAATCACTCAAACCAAAGAAGGCCCCTCAGGAAGGATAAAGAAGTCTCGGAAATCCCCTGGGGAAAAGCACCAGATAGCACCTGGTTTTGTCTTTGCTGCCAAGTTTTTGGCTCTGCCACAGCTGTGCTGACCTGAGAGGCTTCAGGCTGGTGATTAGGAGATGGCGGGTTGGTGGGGGGAACCTGGTGCAAAGTAGGAAAGGAGGCAGGCTAGTCCCAGAGAGCGCTCAGATCAGGGAAATCTGGCCGGTGAGCTCAGAGTTCTCAGCAAACAACAGCCAGGAGGTAGACCAAGCCCACATGATGGAATCTACCTGCAGGCCAGAGCTGGTGGCTGGCAGCTTCTAGCAAGTGTCCTGTGGAACCTGGGGACCTGGAAGCAAACAGCGGCAATGCTCCAAGCAAGCTCCGGGAAGTTAAAGCTGTCGGAGAAAAACAGCGTCAAAGTCAAGGGACCTACAAGCAGTGATAAGCCGGTGCCAGGCCCAAGAATAAGGAGCAGGTCCCAGGAGTGGGTGGGGAGGCAGGCCTCAGGCAAACAGGCTGTACACTTTGGTAGTTCCTTCAAAGGAATGACCTTGATACCCAAGTGTCCCCTCACTGCTGCCAGAAAAACTCCCAAATCAATGACCCCTGCTTGGTTGTGCCTTTTCTTTCCTTTCCTTGTTCGTTTTGGGAGCAGACCATATGCATAAGTATTGGGAAAGGATAGATTATTCAGCCAGTTCTCACCTGGATGGTTGCAATGGCATCTTATCTTGTCTCCCTGCCTTGGCTCAACCTGCCTTGGCTCTTCCTTCCTTCCGGAAAACCCATTGCTCATCTAGCTGCCAAAGCAATTCTTTTAAGGCACAAGCCTCATCACGTCCGGCCTCTGTCTAAACCTTTCTGCTAGCTGCCTATTGCTGAAGCAGTAGTGCCTTGGTGAATGGTGGTTCTGGGGCTACTACTCTGAAAGAGGCAAAGATAGGTGTGTGGTGAGGGAAGCAGGGACTTCCATGAGCAGTACTTCCTTACTTAAGAGACTTTCCAATTGAGATAAAGTATAAGGGCTCTGAGAAGTCCTGCAACCATTTGTTGAGTGTTGATTGTACTAATAATTCCTTGGAAGCATTAACTCAATACTTTACATCATCGAGCAGTCACATACAGTCTGTCCCTTTCTCCCACAAAATGTTTTCAGTAATGTTGTTATTGGTGGAAGGAGACTCCATCTTGGGTATCATAGGCATCGATGGGTCTTTGGGGCCCGGACCACTCCTCTCTACCTCTGCCTCTCATTTCCAGCCATCTTCCTCCTGGGTTTGTGCTCTGACCAAGCAGAGCAGGGCATTGCTCTCACAGAGATCGCTACGATCTAGACATCTATTCTGTTCAACAAAAACATTCTCTCTGCATCTCCTCTAACCTCTATCTATAAAATGTTACTTATTTCCCCAAATTCTGCTCAGATATCACCTCTGTAGGAAGCTGACTCTTTACTTTAGAGCAAAAGTCAACAAACTTGTTCTGGAAATGGCCAAATGGTAACTGTTTTCAGTGGTGAAGCTCCAGTGGTCTCCCTGCTGCATGTAGAAGCAGCCATGGACAATGGACAAATGGATAGTGCTAATAAAACTTTATTTATAACTATGAGGGCAGGCTAGATAGGCTATAGGATAAAGATGCCATCCCTGCTTCAGACTTCTGCTGCACGCATTTCTTACTGAGGCCCAAGTTAAGTTACTAGATGTAGGAAGCTAAGAAAGCCCTCCCAGGGACAGCACTGTGCAGACTTGCTTAGTGAAACCAGACAGTAGGGAAGGGATAAGGGCTGCTGCAGCCAATGAAACACCAGACCGCTTCAGGTTACTTCAGAATCTTGTCACCTAGGGTAACCACAAGGACTTTCTGTAGAGAGAATATAACACTGGCAAGTTCTCTGTGATATTTATTTAGGAACCAGCCTTTGAAAGACACCACCAAAGGCAAAGATGCCATTAGATGTTACTGTGAGATGTTAGTGCTAAGCACCCATCAGCCTCTTAATATGGTTTAGATTCTTTTGAATGCTGTCTTAAAAACAGAACAAACTGTCTGTTAGCAATAAGGAGTGTGATGCCCTCCTTGCAGCAAGTTTTGTGTGGGCACATGCTTGGCTGATGGGAATGCTTAGTGTCAGGAAGCTGGGAGGAAAGTGGAGAGAGACCTGTCCCCAAATGGGGAGGATTAGAAGCACATGCTATGCATTGCTTCTGGGGAAGATGCCGTGAGAGACTCCATGGAAGGAGAAGCACAAGGCAGGCTTCACAGGGCCCAGGTAACTAAGGCAGAAGAACAGGGCTCAGTACAGTTTGGATAACGACTACTCTACGCCATTTTCTTGAATGGCAAGAGCTCTGAAATGCTGCCCTCCTATCATGAAGTCCCACCCCTCTCTGGATCCAGCCTCACTAAGGGAAGGATCACGAGTGGCCTGCATCCATTGTGTTTATGGTATAGAACTGTCACAGGACCTGATCTCTCAGCCCTTTCCTTTATAGAATAGAAACATAGAGACTGAGCTTAGGTCCACCGAATGTGAGCAAAAGTAGTGTATATCACTTGAGGCACTGATGCATAAACTCTCTCTGTGGCTTCTCCGCCTTTCTCTGTCCTACAAACTGGCATCATTGGGTGATGCCAGATACTGAGTCCTACCTAACCAGTGCAAACAGAAAGTGAACACAGCTATAAGGAAGGGAGTTCCACCACACAGAAAGTTCTAGAGAAGAATGTGGGGTCCATAAAAGGAGAAAAGCATAGGGACGTTATGGCAGTTTACAAATTAATCATTATTTTCAAAGTCTAGTAAATGCTAATTCCATTAGCAAATACACTTTCGGTTGTTAATTACTTAAATTTACGAGAATATACTGATTGTATAAAATAATGGGTCTTACTGTGACATCTCTCAACCATGCTTCACTTTGACGACATCTGCCCTCTGTGTGTGACTCCCTCATGTCCCTCCTCGGCTTCCTCCTTCTTCCAAAACAGTCCTTTGTTTCTTCTCATGTCTTTTTTCTTTTTCTGTTGTTATGGACTGAACCTAGGGCCTCATGACTTCTAGGCAAGTACTTTCCCCCTGAGTTAAATCCCTAATCCCACGTTATTGTTGTTTAACCTAGATCTTGCGTATAAAAGAAAACCTATTTGTCTTTCTGAGTCTGGCTTATTTCTTTCAGTTCCATCCATTTTCCTATAAACAAGATGAGTTTATTCTTTATAGCTGGATGGTACCCCATTGTGTCTTTACACCTCATTTTCTTTATCCAGTCTGCTAATGCATACTTAGTGTGATTCTGTAGCAATGGTGTACAGATATCTGTTGTGTGCTAACTTTGATACTCGCTGCTATACCCACGAGTGAAAAACCCCATTTCCTTTAGAAATCTTGGAAAACAAGCACCTAGAGGAGTAAATGGTAAAAACAAAACAGAAACAACAAAACAAACATGAGTGATAATTTTTCTTTTCTTAAAAACAACCCGAAATGGGGGCTAGAAAAATGACTCAGCGGTTAAGAACACATACTGCTCTTCCAGAGGGCAAGTTGGATTTTCAACATCCATGTCAGGCAGCTCACAACTGTCTCCGACTCCAGCTCTAAGGCATCCATAGCCTCTGGCCTTTAAGGGCAGCTGAACTCACATGCACATACATACACAGAGGCACACACACATATACATAATTAAAAATAAAATAACTCTTTGGAGGAAAAGTGACCCTCCCCCCTCCCAAATAAGCTTTCCACAGAGGGAAAAATCAGGAATAAACCAATTGAACAAGATAGAAAAAGAATTAGCCACATCAGTTGTACAATCAAAAGAGACCAATATCTACAGGTTGACCCAGGGGTACCTACACAATTTAGTTACCTACTACTCCCCAGTCATGATGGAACCCATTAAAACAGGACTGAAAGGTTGGGGAGCTGTCAGTTTTCATTTATATTTTTATTCATAAAGTTATCATTGGAATAGTGTGATTTTGTAGAGCAGTTTTCATAGATGAGATTGTGATTATATATTTATAATAAAAATCAAAGCACAGAATAGTTCATAGACATTCTAGGTGGCACAAAAGTCAGTCTGGTAATTAGAGGCAACTCAAGCATTTATAAGTAACTGATCATAGTTTACTGAGCAATAGTGGAGAAACATAACTCCGAAATGTTACAGACGAAGATGTTAAGACTCTTGTTACTCTGACCAACACTGACAATGACTGTCTTGTTACAGAGATGAAGCAAGATGGTTCAGTAAAACATGAGCACTTCTTTCTGTCTAGCACCATTCAAAGAACGAAAAGGCAAGGCAGAGGAGGAAGATGGCAGAGAGTTATATTCAGGACACTAAAAGACTTCTGTGAGTCAGAGAGCAAAAGATACAAGCAGCCCAACACAAACTGGATGAAAAGCTTGAACCAGATACGGAACCATTTGTTCATTACTAGTGTCAGAGAAATGCAATAAAAAACCACAGAGTGACGACGTTGTCCACAATCGAGACAGCCAAAAACAAAGGGGCAAAGGAGTCCAAGTGCTGGCAAAACTGCAGAGGAACATTAGCTCTCATGTAAGGGGAAGTGTAAACTGCCACAAACATTTTGAAAATGACTGGTGTTTGTATCAAAACACAAAATGTATGAATATCGGCCTTCACAGTACAAGTATGGAATGCTAAAGTGGGAAACACTCAAGTTTTTCTCAACAATAGGGTGAATAAATAGGTGATAGTATAATCCCGTATTAGAATAATAATTATGAAGTACATAAGAACATAAGTAAAATAATTACACAGTAGTATGGTTGACTTTTAACAAGAGTTAACAGAAGACATCATTAGGTTGATGAAAGAAGCCACATCCCAGAGAGAAAGTATTGTGTGGTTCATTTATTAAAAGGTGTGTAAAGAGGTAAAAATAAATTAATTAATTAAAAAAAAACAAACCAGTGTTGGTGATGTGAGTCAGGATAGTAGTTACTTACCAGGGTAACAATGGGAGTGACATGTGTCAGAGGCACAAAGATGGGGTTCTGACAGGGTATTGGCCATGCCCCATTTCTTCATCAGGGTGGTGTTTCCCACACTGGTCTACTTGCAAAAACCTATGAAGTAACCAACATACAGAGCATCTGAACTCTTTTCTTCTTGCCATCCTTCAGTAGAGCGAAAGGAGAGAGGAGACTCTGATGTCCCACTGCCTGGTGTCAAGAGAGAGCATATTCTTTGTGCCTTTTCTCCGCAGTGACTCCTCAACTGTTTCTGCTTCAGTCTACTCCTCTGTAGAATGGAAATGACATGATTTCCCCCTGAGACTCTGTTAGGATGACAAAGGGGACAGAGCACACAAGCTCACAGCCCAAGGACAGGCCCAGATTCAGCATTCAATCAATACCAGCTGCTGTCATTATATCATTAACGCTTGGGAAGACAAGTTGGTAAATATTATCTTACAATGTCACTGGATTCTAGCAAGAATAATTAAAATAACAAAAAAGGACCATCTGATATTTTTATTTTGCCTTATTATTACTTGACTCTTTAACCTTTAAACTAGGGAGTCTCTCAGAAAAATCAACACGGGCAACTCCCAAATCAAAAAGAAAGTTCACTTAAAAACCATGGTGGAGCCAAACTAATACAAATATTATTGCTTAGGAGGACATCTGTAAGTAGGTAAAGTGCCTTGGAAGAAAAATGTGATCAGGTTTCAATTATATAAGGCTGAACTTCCTGCTTAAGAAGGGCCTGCCATGCAGCACTCACACCTCACCGTGGAAGGAATTCGTCATTTATCTCTGTGCACAATGGAGCATGGCTTTTTGATACTAGAGATTTTTGTATTCATTAATAACATTTAGTTCATTTATCTTCCAGCTATAAGGCTTCTTTTTCCACATATAATCCAATATTGAAAATCATCCCTACTGTGCTTGTGTATAACACTTGATCTCGTGGATACACAAATGCATCCTGTGTTTGCTTTTATATCAAATACTGGGTTAGAAAATTCAAACTCTAACCACCAAAATTAAGTTAGGAAATTTCAGCCAGAACTTGGGCTTTTTCCAAGATTGGTACTTGATTTAGAGAGCTCTTCTCAACAGCTCTAGTTGTAGAGCTCTTGACAGCCTGGTTTCCATATTCCAGGCTAGGGAATTCCATGGCCAGTCTATACTAAGTGCAGAATCCTGTAGAAGAAAAGGCTCCTGTGTGTGCCTAGAAAAAGCCTTCAGATTTCATCATTTGCTCTGAGAGGCAACTGTGTTCGCTTCAAGAGAATGCGCTGTAATCACTTAGTTTTTCATTTACTCCATTTTCTGAACTGGAACCCTCCAGAGAGACGGGCTGTGTCTGTGTTGTTAATCATCCTATTACCAGTGTTTATGACAGCGCCTAGAACGTAGTACGGATTGAATTGATGTTTCTTGTATAAGTGAATGAGTGTTAAAAGTACCAATCAACACATGACTCAAAAATAATCAATTAAAAATTTAAAAAAAAACTAAAATAATCAGAGTTTGCAGCTAAGATTTGTTTGTGTAGTCTGGAGGCTTTAATCGCAGAGAGGGGAAGAAACAAGAAGGAAATGACTGAAACAGTTTGCAGATGTGGGGTTTTCTTCATATTCTGATCTCTTTAATGGGACCCAAATGAGAGACGTGATGTGAAACGACCCACCAGAGTTGTTCCAGGTTTTCTTTTTCCTGTTGCAGTAATAAAACACCTGACCAAGAACAGCCTGGGGAAGAAAGGGTTTATTTCATCTTACAATTCCAGGTAACAATCCATTCTTGAGGAAAGACAAGGCTGGAACTCAAGTAGGAACAGGGGCAAGGACCATGGAGTAAAGTTGCTCCTGCCTGGCTGCCCTCTGCCTCACGCTCAGCCAACTTTCTTACTTAAGCCTGGACCACATGCCCAGGGGTGGCACCACCCACAGTGGGCTGGGTCTTCCCATATAAATCAACAATCAATATAATTTCTCCATAGATATGGTTACAGGCCAGGTTGACCTGAGTGACCCCCTCCCCAGCTGAAACTTCCCCTTTCCCAGGTGACTTTGATTGGGTCAAATTGACTGAGAAAACTAAGCAGGACACAACTCTTACCTTCTTTCCCAAGTATGGTATCAGTGTGGAGAGATGTAGGAAGGGGGCTTCAGGAGGCATGGTTCTATGGTGGGTTTGGCCAGGCAGTGGCAATGCACGGCCTTAATCCCAGCACTTGGGAGGCAGAGGCAGACAGATCTCTGTGAGTCTGAGCCAGCCTAGTCCAGGACAGGCACCAAAACTACACAGAGAAACCCTGTCTCAAAAACAAACAAACAAACAAACAAACAAACAAACAAAAATCAGCTGCACTCTCTGGTGGGCTTGGATGACAATGAGCAAGGGCTGACCTTTATTGAGACCTCCTCAGAATCACGTGTGCACAGACACAGGAAGACCATGAAGGTATGTCCATCAGAAGGAAGCATGTTTGGAACAAGGCCCATTGGGGCCTTGAAAAAAAAATCAGACAGTGTCAGAAATTTTGCTTGTGAGATATTCAATTTAATCAAGGATTTCTGCTATTGGACTTTAAAAACGATATTATGCTAGTGATGGTATGAGGGGGAAAGGAACCCTGATATACTACTGGTGAGATTAGAAATTAGTTTAGCCCCTATGAAATGAGTATGCAGAGTCCTCAAATAACTAAAACTGGATCTTCTGGAGGACAGAGTTATATCACTCCCGGGAATACATCCCAAGTAGCCTGAGTCAGTATACCACAGATAACTCCTGTACATCCATGTTTATTGCTGCATTATCCACAATAGCCAAGATGTGAAATCATCTTATGTGTGATGAGTTTGTGTGTGCACGTGTGTGTATAAACACAGTGGAGTATTATTATGTCATAAAGAACAAAATTATGCTGTATATAGGAAAATGGGGAGGAATAATAACATTATATTAATAGAAATAAGCTGGACTCAGGAAAACAAATATTGTATGTTTTATTTTGTATGTCAATCTTATACATATAAATACACAAACACACACATATGAATATTAGAGGTGGGGGGGGGCTATTATGCAGCCTTATCTTACTCACAGAACAACCAGCATCTTTAGCAGACCTGCTGCTTGTATAAGACCGTCACACTGAGCTTGTTGATTGCTAACACTCTCTCATAGAAGAGAGGGTAGGAGACAGTTTATCCGGCCACTCTTCCCGATCAGGTCGGTGCAGTTTTGTCCTAATTACACAGGCCCTCAAGTAAAGGCTATAGTATGTAGGCTTGGGGCACTAGGAGGAGGAGACTTCATCTCCAGTGTCATCACTCATGCTGGTGACCTTCCAAAGAGGCTGCTTTCGGGTCTGCAATGTTCCTAACCCTTCACTCACACTCTATAAAATAAGCCTAATCAACTCATTGGCTTCCCAGAGTGAACTTTGCTGGAATCAAACTTGGGTTTGTCAATGAAACCTTATGAGGAAGAGGTAGACCTTGCTTAGTATATAGATACAGATAGATATATAAATAGATATACAGATATAAAGAGATAAAGGCAAATGCCCAAAATCAACCTCTAGCCATCACATGTGTGTGCACAGGCAAGTACCACCTGCCCCAATACACACACACACACACATGCACACACACAGAGTCACACTCAGAGCCCACCTTACTTAGACAGCAATTGTTACAAAACTAAAACAAACATGTAACATAAAGTTCACTCTGCCAACAATTTGCAGATGCACCCTTACAATATTGCTAACTAGCTATCAAGACCATGTAACACATATTTCCAAAATACTAAAATTTCCTAAAGACTTAAATTTTAGCATTGTTTGACAGAGGATTATATAATACTAAAAAAAAACCAACAACAAAAACAAAAACATCCAATAGAAATGCTCTACAGGTCTGAGCAGAGAATTCTCCAGAGAAGAAATACAAAGACTCAACAGAATTAGCTATCGGGAGAATGCAAATTGAAGCTACTTTGAGATTTTTTTCCTCACCCCAGTTACAATGGCTATCATCAAGAAAACAAGTGACCAGTCCCAGAGTCTGTTGGTAAGCTGACAAGGAGTTAATTGTGCTGGTCAGTTTTTTTTTTTTTTTTTTTTTTGTTGTTGTTGTTGTTTGTTTTGGTTTTTGGTCATCTTGAGCTAGGATCATCTCAGAAAGGGAACATCAGTTAAAAAAAATTCCCCATAAGACTGACTAATAGGCAATTAAGGATTGATGTGGGATGGCCTGGTTCACTATAGGTAAGGTGGCCTTGGGCACCTTGGGCAGGTGGCCCTAGGAGATATAAAAAAGTATTAACCATGAATTTAAGAAGCAAACCAATAAACAGCAGTCCTCCATGGTTTCTGCTTCAGCTCCTGTTTGAGTTTCTGCCCTGGCTTCTTTCAATGGCCTTTGATATGATGGAAGTATGAGCCACACCCCCCTTCAAGCTGCTTTATCACAGCAACAGAGAAACAAAACAGGACAGTGTTAGAAAGCAAGTCTTTAAAACCCACTGTTGCTAGATCATAAGCCATGGGGTGAGAGGAATTAACTACTGTTATTTAAATAAATGGAAATTGCACCAAATGTCCTTCTTAATGTTTATGCCCATAGACAAGTGCTACTCTCAACCTTAATCAGAGAAGCTTCCCTTTGCAATGAACAACAGTGAATGCAGAGACTCATGACTGCTCAAGGTGCTGAGAATAAGGTACCCAGTTCCAAATGGGACATTGATATTGTCCTCTGTAAGCCTCAAAGACTATCTCAGAACAGGTAGAAAGATGCAAGAGCTGGAAGACAGGGAAAAGGGCTGCAAAATGCTACCTTCTGATCATGACCTAGTTATTGCCATCATGAACTCACAACAGTTATGGTTGCATAAGCTGTGGCTGCTTGGGACCATTCCTGGGAACAGTCAGTGATGGGCAGGAAAGCCGGCTAATGAGATCTCCCTCCTCTGCAATGAATTATCAGCTACTGATGGAATGGGAAAGGAAGAGGGAGTCATTGTCTTCAGGTGAGCCAACAGGGCTCCAAATCCATACTTACACAGATGGGCCTGGTTGAACTCAATGAGTGACAAAACAAAATGAAAAGACATGGATGTGGGACAGGGACCTAGGGGACAGCTGATGAAGGTGAGAAGGAGATGGGAGAGGTGGGTGTGTAATCAGAACACATTGTATGTATGAAATTGCCAAACAACACCTCTATGTATTTATTCATGGTTTTTCAGACAAGGTTTGTCTTTGTAGCCTTGGCTGTCCTGGAACTCGCTCTGTAGACAAGGCTGGCCTAAAACTCAAAGACAAGCCTGCTTCTGCCTCCCAATTGTTGTAATTAAAGATGTGCGCCACCATGCCCCAGCTTGCCAAACAAAAAATGTAATAAATAACAATAATAAAAAGAGTTGCAGTGACTCTTTCAGTCAGTCAGTCAGTGACTAGTTAAGAATTCTGTTTGTCACAGAATAGGTTCACATTAGGAACCTGGGAAGCTTGGCTTCTGTGGACCAGGAAGCTCAGGTTTTGGAGCCATGTGTCTTTTTTCTTTTCTTCTTCTTCTTCTTCTTCTTCTTCTTCTTCTTCTTCTTCTTCTTCTTCATCATCATCATCATCATCATCTTCTTCTTCTTCTCCTTTTTTTACATAGATGAGATCTACATCCCCCACCCCTCCCTCCCTCCTTTCCCTTCTTTATTTTCTTTTTAATTTAGTTTTTTTTTTTAAGACAGGTTGTTTTTTTGTTGTTGTTGGTTTTGGTGTGTGTGTGTGTGTGTGTGTGTGTGTGTGTGTGTGTGTGTGTAGCACTTGGCTGTCCGGAAACTCACTCTGTAGACCAGGCTGGCCTCAAACTCAAAGAGATCTACTTGCTTCTGCCTCCCAAGTGCTGGGATTAAAGGCATGTACCACCATTGCTGAGCCCACTTCAAGTTTCTTAGCCTTTCACTTAAAGTATGATGAACTCACAATCTTATTCTATGATGTCATTTGTCCTTCCCTTTCTATGGATTTCCTATTTTTTCTTCACTTAGACTTCTAGTAGATTGTATTCTTTTTTACAAATTCACATATTGTATAAAACAATAAACTGTATGTTCTTTCACATATAAAACAAATCTTTTCTCTCAGCTTACCATTTTCTTTATACTTTTGCATATGGTATATTTATTATCAAATGATTTTAATTTCATCATAGACAAATCTAGTATTTTTTCTTTCATAGCTTCTTAGTCATTTGAATGACTTTAAAAAGTTTCCTCAAACTCCTGAATCATCTAAAGATACTCTTGTAAATTTTCTTCTAATAGCTTACAGCTCTGTTTATATTTGCATCTACAGTTCATTTGGGTTTTGTCTTGGTGTATGCATGCAGTGAAGTGGGAATTTAAATATGTTGTCTTTTAACTTGTTAAAGTATCATTATTTTCCGTTACTTTGATATGCTTGATATGCTGTCATTGTTTTGTCTGAGAGGCCTAGAAACCTTTATTTTTTATTTCATAGTTCACTGATTGCCTTCACTAGTGCATGAAAAGAACAAATCAGTCACACTATTCTGGGAAAACAAGCAGTACCAACATCCTAGAGCATTTGTGAACTTACCAAAGATTCCTGTGAGATTATCAGAGGCTTAATAGTGCCTGGATAAGAGAGAGAGGGAGAGAGAGAGAGAGAGAGAGAGAGAGAGAGAGAGAGAGAGAGAGCAAGCAGCTTCCTGATGGCATTGTAAGTGATGATTTTTGTGTTAAGAAGAGCTGGCTATTACCTTTCAGAAAGAGAGTGGAAATAGAGCCAAGATGTACAGAATGACCCAAACTCTCTGCTAAGAAAAAAAGGTTAAGGGATTTGGCTCCTAAAACAAGGACATAGTCTAATAGTTGGGTTGCTTTAGGACAATATAGGAAAAACATGAGTAAAAAATTCCCTTAGCAGAGCAATGACCCAGTTTCCAAACCCAATTCCATTATTTTTCTAGTCACATGACTTTATGAGAATTACTTAACTTTTCTGAAACTCAAACCTAGTAGTTATTTATAATAAATACCAATTGTAATGTCATTGATTACCATTGCTATGAAGAAAATCATGGCAAAAGCAAGGAGAGGAATAAAGGATTTATTTTGGCTCACAGTTTTAGAGGCCCCAGTCACCACTGCATGGAAGCATGGCAGCCTTCATAGCAGCAGGATCTTGAAACCGAGCACTTTACATCTGGGAAGACCAGGAAGTGGGGAAAGGTGAATGCTGGTGCCCAAGTCACATTCTCCCACTTTCCTTTTTATTTAGTCTGAAACCCTAGGCCATGGGATGTTGCCAACCACATTAGGCAAGGTCTGCATCCTCATTAGAGTTTATCACATCCCTCTTGTTGAGATGAGGGTGGAAACAAAATCTCACTTGGGAGCCCAGCTCATCCTAGCACCCACTGTGTAGCTCAGGCTGGCCTAGACTCCACAGTGATTCTCCTGCCTCAGCCACTGGAGTGTTTTGATTACAGGCACATACCACCACACATGGCTTCAAGTCATTCATTATATCCTCACTATTAGCTGTTCTACAACAGTGAGTTAAGTATGCACTTGCCTACTTCAGTGCTCAGAGGTTATTAAGTACTGTACTGCACAGCAACAGTGCTATCTGCCCAATCCAAGAACAGAAATTATTCTCTAAGAATGTTACTCCCAATTGTTCCCCTAAGCTCTCTTTCCCCTGACCCTTGCCCTTCATTACCCTTTCTCACATCCAGTTTGCTCATGTAGATCTCATCCATTTCTTTGTTGTTGGGCAATCCCTGTGTCTTTCTTAGAGTTCTCTTTACTAGGTAGCCTCCCTGGAGTTTTGACTAGCAGCCTAGTCATCCTTTGTTTTACATCTAGTATCCTACTATGAGTGAATAGTCTTACCTCATTCAGGATGATTTTTTTTCTAGATCCATCCATTTGCTTGCAAACCTCATGATATCATTGTTTTTCTCTGCTGAGTAGTACTCCGTTATGTAAATTACCACATTTTATTTCTCCATTCTTCAGTTGAAGGGCATCTAGGTTGTTTCCAGGTTCTGGCTATTACAAATAATGGTGCTATGAACATAGCTGAGCATGTGCCCTTGTGGTATGATTGAGTATTCCTTGGGAATATGCCTGAGTGGTATAGCTGGGTCTTGGAGGAGATGGATTCCCAATTTTTTAAGAAAGTGCCATATTGATTTCCAAAGTGGCTGTACAAGTTTGCATTCCCACCAACAGTGGAGGAGAGTTCCCCTTGCTCTGCATCCTCTCCAGCATAAGCTGTCTTCAGTGTTTTTGATCTTAGCCATTCTAACAGGTGTAAGGTGGTATCTCAGAGTCATTTTGATTTGCATTTCCCTGATGATTAGGGATGATTAGAGCAATTCCTTAAATGTCTTTCAGCCATTTTTCAGCCAAATTCATCTTGCTAGTGGAATGCTCATTTTTGGAAGTGATGCATGTTTAAATGACCCAGTATGTAGGAGCAACCCTTTCAAGGCAATCCCTAGTGGTGAATTGGTGAATTCACAGACAAAGTAATACTGGCTTGTCAATGGCCAAGAGATATTTGGCAGAACAAACATTTGGAAGTGGTGGCCTGAAGGAGTGTGCAAATGCCAGCATAATAGGACCTAGTCTAGGCATTAGAAGATAGCATGGCTGAAAATTGCTTCATAGGTGAGACTATAAATGTGTGTATCTATTATATATATAATATGATTTTATATATAAAAAAGCTTGGGCCAGTTCAGTAATGGATGGGGCTCGAGCTTACTCCTGAGATGACACAACTGTAAATGTTGATACTATCCTTAATGAGCACTTGGTTACTCCCCACAAAAGGCAAAATTTGTCTGAAAGTTGGAGGAATGTCACTCTCATATATCCCAGCATGGTGGTTATTAGACCCCTTGCACAGTTTGGGATCCTAAGTTTCCTTTTCACTCTGAAGAAAATAAATTTCCTCCTTCCCTCCTCTTCCCCCTCCTCTTCCTCCTCCTTGTAGCCCTTCTTCTCTTCTTCTTTGAGCATGAGAGAGAGAGAGAGAGAGAGAGAGAGAGAGAGAGAGAGAGAGCACTTAGAAAGTAATAGTGGCCAGCACTGCATAAATAGAGAACAAAATCGATCTTTTAGGATGATGTCCTCCTGTGGTCTCTCACAATAAAAGCCCTTTACATGTAGTCTTATGTCAATAACATACATTATCTCACAGGGATCAGTTTTCACAGTTATTCTTTTCATTTTTGGTGTTACTTACAAAATTTTTGAGGAAAAGATCATTTGTGTAGAGAAACTAAACTTTGTTTATGTAGCCTCCTCAATTTTAGGTAGAGTAAATGTATATTCCTGCCAATCATAACAGTCTGCTCCCATCACTTAAATACTTTATAATTTTTCTATAAGCAGCTTTATATGTACCCTTATTTTGTGATTTAGCAAAAACTGCACACAGCAATTACACTTGGCAGGCCATATTTGTGTAATAAGGTGTTACTTAGGGTTTGCAATAATATCAGAGGGTAGAAGAGAGGAGTGTGAAACTAACCTCTGAAAAAAGAGGTCGGCAAAATATTTGAGAATTTTATTGTTAATATGTTTGGCTGCATCTATATTTGTAGTAGAGGCTCCATTTGCTCTCCTATTTTTCCTGAAGTTTAAGGAAAGCACTGAGAACTCAGGGCATTCTCAGGTCTTTTGGTATTTTATTGCAGCAGGTCACTGAAGGCAGAAAGGGTCAGTGCCCCCATTCTGTACTGTTCAGAGGATGCAGAGATGAGTTAATATGTTTTTTCCTTTACTTCATATCTGCTTTCAATCACCACTTATACTTTTAATATAGCATCAGAAAAGAAGACCAGCTCAAGCATAGATGATCAACTTTCATTTATGAGTCCCAGGCTCTGAGTAACTGTGCTGGGTCCTGGAAGTCCCAGATGGAGAGTGTCTGTTGATATGGCATCAGACACAGAGAAACAATCATGACATGACCAGTATAAAGAATGGAGCCTTCCAAATCTCTTTTATTAAGTTTAATTTTTAAGTATTTCATATATAAATAAGTTCACAGTTCCTACTTCATTTTCATTCCTTTCTTCCCACCTAACTTTTTGTGTCCCTGTTGCTCAAATTCTAAATGGCCTTTTAATAAAAAAAAAATCCTGGTGCCAGATATTGGTGTACATGCTGAAAAATCAGAGAGACAAAGGAACAAGCCACTGCCATGTCTCACCTCACCAATTCCACAAATCCTCTGACTGAAATCTTCTGAGTCCTTATCTGAAAGGCTCCAGCCAAAAAAGTAGCTAGCTGAAAGGGATGCTTCTGCTGAAAAGCCTTTAGTTCCTGTCTCCACATGCCTTATATACCTTTCTCTGCCCAGCTATCACTTCCTGGGGTTAAAGGCATATGGGCTTCCCAGTACTGGGATTAAAGGTGTGTGATACCACTGCCTGGCTCTCCTAGACTGCATCAATCTCATGTAGTCCAGGGTGGCTTTGAACTACCAGAGATCCAGGAGGATCTCTGCCTCCCGAGTACTAGGATTAAAGGTGTGTGCCACAATTACCTGGCTCTATGTTTAATCTGGTGGCTTGTTCTGTTCTCTGCTCTTCAGGCAAATTTTATTAGGACACACAATCTATCACCACATGTCCCTTTCTCTTTAATGCATAACCTCTTCTGTGATTGTTATTGTTATGTACATACACAACCTACTGAGTCCAATCTGTGTTGCCCTTATCTACCTGTGTTTAAGACAAACTGCTTAGGACCGGAGAAACTATGAGGAGCCTTGTCTCTAGAGAAAACCAATTCTCCTTCCCTCAGTGGCCCATGACTGCCTATGGCTCTTGATCTGGAATAGGGCCCTGTGAAATGTATTGCCATCCATGTTGGCACGTCAGCCATTTGTGGGCTTTGCGGGGTTTTTGCAGGTGGCCATCGTGTTGAGAGTTCATGGGTGCAGCATTCCCAGCCATGTCCAGAAGACACTATCTCACAGCAGGCCCTTTGTCCTCTGGCTCGCACATCTTCACAGTCCCTCTTCCCCAGTGTTTCCTGAGTCTTAGGTGAAGGCAGTGTGTTGTAGATGGATCATTACGGGATAGGTGCCCTGTGGCTACTTCTTCTCTACTTCTTCCACTTGTAGCTCTTATCTAGTGTCTCCATCTTCTATTCAAAGATGCTGCTTAGCTTGCTTAGCTAAGGGGTAGAGCGGCTCTTATCAGTTGTAGAATATTATTTTAACTACATAAAAACGTGTTACATTTGTTTATGCTGCAGAACATCTTACGTTAACTGTGTGACGGTGTGTTTCTTTTGTTTATGCTGCGTTTGTTTAATGATGTAAAGATGTGTTGCGTTTCTTTCACATTGTCTGTCTAAGGCAACCTAATGCTGAATGGCCAGTAGCTTGGCAGGGAAAGGATAGACAGTGCAGGTGGGCAGAGAGAATAAATAGGAGGAGAAATCTAGGCTCAAGAGAGAGGAAGAACTAAAAAAGAAGGAGGAGGAAAGAATGGGGGAGATACTTGGGTCCAGAAGCCAGGCAGATGCCAGCCAGCCAGACACAGAGAAGTAGTGAAAGTAAGTTATACGGAAGTAAGAAAGACAATAAGCCCCGAGACAAAAGGTAGATAAAGAGAAACAGGTTCACAGTTAAAAGAGCTAGCCAGAAATGTGCCTAAGCTAGGTCGAGCATTCAAAACTAATATGTCTCTGTGTCATAATTTGGGAGCTGATTGGTGCCCCCCCCCAAAAGAAAAGGCCTGGTACACTTATCAATGGTTATAACGATAAGTATTTAAAGGAAGTCGGGACTATATTAATTTAGTGACATGATAGTGGTAGGTTCTCCTCTAGAGTCTGTGACATCTCCAGCCATAGGTACTTGGCTGGGTTTATAATACAAGGTCTGAATCACATCCTACAGAGCAGGCCTTAGATCCAATTAGACAGCTGTTGGTTGCCCCAAGACATAAATGCCACTATTGTGCCATTGGTGATATCTTACTCACCTAGTCATTGTTGTGCTTCATAGAAGTCTTTACAGCTTGGTAGGGGTGTGGACAGCTTTTCCCCTTGGCAGTTTTCATGGCACCTTTTGTCACTAAGAGAATCAGTCTTTAGAGAGAAGTCTTCCAGGTGAGTTCCAACTTGATTTCTCCAAGTTATGTGACAGAAGTATGTTGTGTCTTCAGCAATAAGGTTGTTCCCTTATTTTCTGGCAGGCAACCAAGAGCAATTGTAATAGACTATATTGTTTGGGGACTCTCTTTGATCCTCCAACCAATAATTCAAAGGGAGAGAGAAGTTCCTTACCTGGCACTGGGGTTTTACTTTTTCTTTTTTTTGTTTTTTAAAGATTTATTTCTTTATTATATATATAAAATGTTCTGCCTGCATGTATCCTTGCACACCAGAAGAGGACACCAGATCTTATTATAGATGGTTGTGAGCCACCATGTGGTTGCTGGGAATTGACTCAGGACCTCTGGAAGAGCAGTCAGTGCTCTTAACCTCTGAGCCATCTTCCGAGTCCGGGGGTTTTTCTTTTCTTTTCTTTTCTTTTATATGGCTTCTGGGGAGAACTTTATCCCCAGGTGGGGAGTAATCTCTATTTAAACTATATATGTTTGTATGTGTAGATATATATATATATGTGTGTGTGTGTGTGTGTGTGTATGTATGCTTATATGTACATTATATATGGATTTTAAATAAACTTATAACAAAAATGTGTCTTAAGTTTATTATATTATTATTATTATTATTATTATTATTATTATTATTATTATTTAGAGGTGAGTTGCCCTTTGTAAAGGAAACATAATTCTGAGTTGTGCCAGGCCTTGAAAAATAAAGTGTTTCCTCTCCTTAACATTCTGCAAAGGGAATGAGTTGCATCTGATCATACCAAGCAAAGTAAAACTTAATAAAATTCATTGCTGTCTCTTTAAGGATAACTTGTCTTGGCAGCAGTTGGTTAACTTTTCCCTACCTTTATCCGTACCTTGGCTGCTACTGTCTAATTACTGTCTCTTTGTAGACAGTTCTGTTCTGGGGTGGCAGGATGTTCTTTCTTAGTACACGGGTTTGCTGTCTACTCTAACTCCTGGTAGTTTTCCTTCTGCAGCTCTACCCAGTATACACTGGCTAAAGCTGAGGCACCAGTCTGACAATGTGCCCTGCAGCCAGGAATAGTTCATTCTCAGTGGTATTCAGTAGGCAAACACCTCTACATACTAATGGCTTTCCTGGCCATAGGTTTTCCTGGAACATAATGAAACCTCTTGAAAGATGTTCTCTTACATAGCCCCTGCTCCCTCTGAGCCCACTAGATAGGGATGAGGCAGCTCAGGACAGTTTGGGAACAAGGTTTGGTGACCACATCTAAATTTATACAGAAGAGCTAAGCTCAGACCTGTAGTCTAGTGCTCCAGAGGCTGAGGCAGAAGGACTGTCGAGATCTGATTGGGCTACACAATGAGTTCTAGGACAGTGTAGGCTTCAGTGCAAGACTCTGGCTCAAATAACTAAAACAAGCATGGCGTTGGTGGTGGTGTGGGTGGTGGTGGTGGTCACTCAAACAAATAGCAAGTTAAAAGAAACCCTGCAAGTTATTTGGAAATGTTTAAATCTATAGCACATTTTCAAACAAACGATGATAAAGAAAAGAATCTAGGGTTAGGTAAAAATGAGGCAATGACTGAAATTTTCGCTTGAATTCCAGTGCTCTGCCTGGTGCATGATGAGATCCATAAAGTATGCTGCCAAATCTCTGGTCAGCTGAAACTGTTGTGCTTCATTCTTCTCTGGTTAAACATCTTCATTTGGGCCATGGGATATTATTTGTCTCATCTGGTTTCTTGGAGACTGAAGCTCTCTTGTTAACTCTATTAATAAACAGGAGAAGGAGAAAGAAGGCCCAAGGGAATGGTCCAATGACAACGCCTACTGAGGTCACCATGGGAGTGATGATCAGCGGCTGGAGCCTGGTAGGGACAAATGGATACAGACCTGTAAAATCTAACCTGTAGCTGGCTGGGAAGGAGAGGAGGAGGTGTGAGGCAATAAAAAGGCTTTGGAATCCTCTGGCAGAGTGTGTCTGTAGGCACAGTTAATTGTCCTCTGTGAGCTGTTCTCCTCTCTATGAACAGACAATTGTGAGTTCAAACTCCTAGCATCACACCCCCCCCACACACACATACACACACACACACACACACACACACACACACACACACACACACACAACTATATCCAAGCCTCGTGGCATAAATCTGTAATCCCAGCTACTCAGCAGGCAGAGGCAAGTACATTTCAAGTGTAAGGGCTGCCTGGGCTACAGAGTTAGTTCAAGGCCAGCCTGGGCAACTGAGTGAGACCTTGTCTCTATGTTGTGAATGCTGTTCATGTACAGAGAACAGTGCCAGATGGGAACAGCTGTCAGCACTGGTTGTGAGTGGGAAAACAGTTCCTAAATTTCAGCCCTATGGGAACACAGGAGAACATAAAGCAACCCACTTTCTCACTTCCCAACCTACTTTTCTTCCTCTTACATATGCAAAGGTATGACATGTAATCTCTAGAAAAGGTGTCAAGGACTGAGGGAACTTCTTCAGAAGCATGAAATGAACATTGTATAAGTGCCAAGGAAGCAGCATTTCTATTTTATTGAAATACTTTTGCTTAGTCTCCAAATATCTCCATGTCTTAATATCAAGTTGTCCTAAAGTTTCCTAACACTAAAAGGTGCTGTGTATTGTGTGACGAGTCTTGATTTCATAGCCACCAAAAGTGAAGAGGCCACTTGTGGAGTAATGTCTGGAATGAGAATAGTTGTATAGAGTCTTCAAAAAGCAAATGTAAAAGTCATAATTTGTCAAAGAATTCTAATCTAGTTTTTTATATAAAGTATATCCTCAATGAATAGCCGCCATTGTTATTAATAGTAAAAGTTATAATCATAATTCAAATGAGAAGTGTCCTTGATGAAGGGTGAAGAGTACACTTATCAGTGGGTATAAGGATAGATATTTAGAATATTGTCGTGGATTATGCTATTATAGTAAATTGATTGTTGTAGGTTCTCTTCCAAAATTTATGACTTCACTAGTCCTGGGCTAGGTTTCATGTACCAAGCATGATTTCCCTCTTACTGAGCAGGCTTTAGTCCAATTAGAGAGGTATTGGTTACCACCAAGGCATTTGTGCCACTATTACATCTTTAGAATTATCCTGCCGTGCTGGTGTTGTAGTTCATAGGCATCATAGCTGTGTAGGACTGTTCATTGTTTCATGTCTCTGGAAGCTTGCATGATGTCTTCTGGTACCATGAAAGCTAGTTCTCAGGAAGGAAGACTTCAGGTTGTTGTAACTCAAGGACCTCAGCCCTGTGTCTGAAGTGCATGTGTCCTCAACCTTTTACCTCTTGAGGGCAACCAAGGGCAATAGTGATGGTCTGAATGTTTTGGGAGTCCCTTGGACAACCCTGACCAACAACTCAAAGGAGGGGTTCTCAGGTCTGGTGTTGGGGTTTTTGTCATGTGGTCTTTGGCTCTTGGTGGGAACATTGTCAGTCCAGGTGGTTTTGTTTAAACTATATGTGTATACTTAAACACATAGGTGGTTTGTTGTTGTTTTGTTTTGCTTTTGGTAGGAAGTTAATAGTATGATTCATTATGATTTAAAATCTCAGAGCTAGGGGTGAATAAAGAATACAATAATGGGTTTGTGTTGTATTTATGTGTGTCTTCCCCCTCAGTTCAGTCTAGAAACTCCCTCACAGACATGCCCAGAGATTTGTCTGCCAGGTAATTTTAGGTTGTGTCAGGTTGGCACTCAGTTTTTACTATCATGTTAACCTATGGGTACTGTGACAAGATGGAGCCTTGAGGAGAAAGAGAGAAACAAGGGGAACATTTTAGGGAACTACCACAGGCCTGTAGGCAAGTGAAAGAAAAAGCATCTATCAGGACAGTGTTGGTCAGAACAAAGGAAAGGGGACCAACTGGAGAGATATGGTAGAAGCAGAAACCAGGATAGCATGGCTACTCATGGAATGTTCTAGAGAAGGAGGAGTTAAACTTAACTTAAAAAAAAATTTAAATCCAGTAGAATAGGATAAAAACTGAAACAGGAAACATACAATAGCAATGATTATTACCAGATTAGGGATAGTTTGGGATATCCCAATTATGAGGTTAGTTTTGGAAAATTGAGTTGTAAATATGGCAGATGGACATGGTATCAGTGGAGTAGTTGGGGTGGATCTGCTTAGTAGGAATTAAAATAAACGGGTTTGTGTTTGAGAAGAGTTAGGCTCCATAGTCTGCTCTAGGAGAGATACAACCTGCCTTTCTAGACTGGGATCTATAAAACCAGAGAGCATTACATTTTAATATCCTAAATTGGATCCAGCCCCATTGGCTCATTGCCCAACCATCCTATCTTGTTCTTTGTTCCTCAGAAGGAAGAGCTGGAGGCAAAAACTTCGTGAGCTTTGTTTGCTAGTGACTACAACCCTAGATAACAGGAGCGCTAGGAAGCCTGGGTGGAGTGGGCAGCAAAGGTGAAAGCCAGAATAAAGGTGTGCTAATGAGATTGCAACACTCTGCTACCAAGGGGCAGATTCCTCAGTCTCCTAAGAGTACATATAAATAACAAGTTCTCAGGGGAACCCAAGAGAAAGAAGGAGAATGTGGTTAATTCTCTGGCTCCATCTCATATAGGCCAAAGGTTTGTTCTGTGGAATAAAAACTCTTTTACACTTCCAGGTGGCATTTCATAGGTTCTGCAAGGGTTACATGACTTCTAAAGCCATAGCATAAATAAGGAAGGTCCAAGGCAAGGGAAAATATTGGTGAGTACGACAAAGACTGGGAGACTGTTGAGTTCCATCTGGTGGAGTCACCTGGTCATAATAGTAGTGTCTGATAGCAACATATTTCTAGGTATGGAAATAAGGAGAGTCGAGAGAATGGAGATGTAACACTCCAACTAAAATGGCTTCAATAAATCCCCCAAACCCAGGAAAATGTCCCATGTGGGCCAAAAACCAGCCTGCCCACTTCAGGTACCAATATCTCACAGCTTGGCTTCCATAGGTGCTCTGTATCACCCACAAAAGCATGCTGCCTATGTGGGCAGGATCTTCAAGAATGAATGTGTCACAGCCAAGCCCATGGTCCTCTCATGTTGCCAAAGCCACCACTTCTGGAGTGTCAGAATTCCTCTAGGTAAATGTGGAGGTTGGGAAGGAGGAAGGGAAAAAATGAATTCTCCAACTTTCTACCACAGTTTGTCATCAGTCCCCCCAAAACTTGGCTCTTACTCTTCCATAAAGCCCTTTAGAAAGGCTCTTCAGACTTTCCCTTCCATCTTTCTTCTTCAGACCTTACCTTTCTGATCCACGTCAGCACCCCAGCTGTCCCTTCAGGAGCAGCAACAGTGCAGGGACACCAGACTCTCCAGACACCCAAGCAAGCAAGAAAACACATCTCCCTTTATCTCATCTGCAGCACCAGAGAACAAACAAAAGTTATCAGTCCAAAAATTAAAAAATGATCCATCCTAGATAAGAAGCTACTCACCAGGATGATTCTGGATATAGATGTGTGTGTGTGTGTGTGTGTGTGTGTGTGTGTGTGTGTGTGTGTGTGTCAACCTGTGGAGGTCGGATGACAATCTCAGGTGTCAGTCCTCACCTGCTACCTCATTTGAGACAAGGTCTGTTTTGTTTTTCTATGGCATAGTCCAGGTAACTGGTCTCCAGATCTGGGGATTCTTGTGGTTTCATCTGGGTGAGAGTGCTAGTATTATAGCTGCAAACTACTGTGCCCAGCTTAACATGGGTTCTAGGGATTCAAACACAGATCCCCATGCTTCTGCAGCAAGCACTTGACTGGAAGAGCTCTAAAAGTCAACACACAATCTAGAGATCAATGAGACTAACAAGAACACCTAAATTCATATAAGGACTCCTCAGTTTTTCCTGGTGGCATTGTGGCTACTTAGATTTGTTTGACAAGGATGCTTATTAAAGTACCAACAAAGACCATCCTTGAACCAAAAACTAACTGAATTGTCTAGTTTAGAGAGGAAACTGCAGAAGGAGAACTCTTGAAGTTAAATATGACTTGGCGTAATAGATGTAGGTCTCAGCCTGGTTTTTCTCCAAAGCACCCTGAACAAAGGTTTGCAGTATGAGATCTGTCTGGAAATTCGATCCCAGGGAATGGAAATTAGAGGAGAGTCAAACTATGGAAGGGGAGAAGACAAATGTAGAAAACACGATTGATGTGTTTGTCTTTCTCCAACTTTCTGCCACAGTTTGTCATCAACACAGCTCGTGCTTTTGATCTAGGTCCTTGTGCTAGGTGATCTCAACTGTCAACTTGATTCGATGTAGGATCACTGGGGATAAGGTGGGCCTCTGAGCATGCCTAGGGGATTATCTTGATTAGAACAGTTGAGGTTGGAAGGCCTGCCCACCGTGGACACAATTCCTTGGGATGCAACTTTAGATTGTATAGAATAGAGAAAGCAAGTTGAGCAGTAGTGTTCATCATTCTTTGCTTCCTGACTGTGGGTATAGTTTGACCAACTTTTTCAAGCTCTTGCTACCATGAATTCCCACCAAGATGGACTGGTGTGCCAATACAAACTTTCTCCTGCAAGTTGACTTCTGTCAGTGGGTTTTATCATAGCAACAGCAAAGTGCCTAAGACAGTGCGTGTAAGAGTCTATGTGGCACTGGGAGGAGGAAGTGTGGATCCATTGCCTCTTGTCTCCATTTGTCAAGGATGACCCCAGGAGGAATTGTCTGCATGTTTATACTGCAGGATTCTTACAAATGAGTCAGCCTGCGATAGGAAGGAAGAGGTACCCGTTTAGACCCCTCTGTGAGGGTTCTTCTCTTTCTTTCTTCGTTTGCATCTGTGTGAAGCTGCAGTCAGGGTTATGATGTGTCTCCCAAAGGCTCAATGAAGACTTAGCCCCAAGTGTTGGATCCTATTAGAAGATGATTAATTCATGAGAGCAATACTCTGGCATGAAGTCTGCATACTTGTTATGGGGCTGAGTTAATCCTTACGAGGACAAGCCTGGTCTCTGCCACTCTCTTGATTCCTTGCTCTACAAGAAGGGGGTTTGCAAGGGTGAGCTCTGCTTACTAGGAGAAGAGGACAAAGACTAACAATGACTATCTGACTTGTAACCAAGACACAACTGGTCACTTTGGCAATGTAGTTTGAGCTGAATGGTGAACCACATTGTACCCCAGGAAATAGGACATTGTGCACCTCAAGTCATTTTTTGAGACATTTTCCATTTACTGTAATACCATGATGTCCCAATTACAAATCCCCCAAGAGAAGAGAGGGATCTAAACAAGGAGAAGTTGATCAGATGACTAAATATTATTAAGTTTGAGTTCTCTGTGATACAGAAGATGCACCCCAGGTGGTGTCCCTCAGACTAGATACTATCAAAGAAAGGTTAAGAAGCAAGATGGGACCCCACTGAGGTTGAGGCACAAGCATAATGAGCAGATTCTCCTTCTTATTCCTTGCTATTTCTGACCTCACACAAAATGACAGGAAAGGACACATTGCCTTGTCAGCCTTCTCCACTCTCTCCCCCACCTCATCGCCTGAGCCCAATCATTATACTACACATTCTGTGCCTTCGGAGAGAAACACGAGCTTTGTAAACCATAACATTGGCAGCAGTTTCTTCCTACAGTTTGTGAAAAATTGAATAAAAAATCAAAAGAATATGAGCCAAACATGCCCCAACCATTTGGATTTACATGAAAGGGGAGCCATCAACACCTCCCTGCTTTGGCCCATGACTGTATCTGATATTTCAGTCTCTGTCTTGGTTTTTTCATGACCACAAGACCAAAACTAATCAGTCCAATTAGACAAACTTCCAGATTATAGCTCTGAAGTCAACTCAACAAGTTACATATCCAAAGATATAATTTGCCAAGTGTAATTGGGGAGGATGCAGTGGGGATGGGGGTGGGGAGTGGTTTCTGATTTATCAGAGACTCTAAGTCCTATTCCAGCCTCAATACAAATCTCAAAGTGAGAATGAAAGTTAGATTTGGGCACCAAAACTACAGATCCCCATTTTTTCTCAATAAAAAAAAAAGGAAAAGAAGTTAAAAATAGCATCCAGAAAATGCCTTCAAATTAATTATAGAGCTGGGCAGTGTGGCACATGCCTTTAATCCCAGCACTCAGGAGGCAGAGCCAGGCGGGTCTCTGTGAGTTTGAGGCCAGCCTGGTCTACAGAGCAAGATCTACAGAGAAACCCTGTCTCTAAAAAACAACCCCCCCAAAAAAAAATTATAAAGCATAGAAAGTATATTCTAAATGAATTAGTTAAATGTAAAGAAATTCCTGTCTAAAATGATTTATACGATTATTTAGATACAAGTACAGAGAGTGCCTGTTGTGTGCTTAGCTATAGGTGAGACTTACGTACCATACCCCTGTCCCCAAGCTCTGGAGACCTTTGCGGAAGAGGGTGCAGAAAGATTTTAAAAGCGAGACATCAGGAACTAACAGGGCAAAGCAGCATCTTCTGGATATGGCAGGATATTGCCTCCATGAGCTCATGAAACCTGCACAAGACTAAGCTAGTCAGCACCCCAGCATGAAGGTTTGAGAGGCTCAAGCCCACCCTTAACTGAAGAGCTATTGACAGTTGATCGCCACTGGGAGGTAGAGTCATTTTCTTTAAGAATGTGGTCACTGGTAGGTCTACCATGATCCAGTGGATTGCCCTATATCCACGAATATGCGGGGAACACAAATGGCCCTTGCTGAGAAGGACATGGAGTAGTTATGGGGAGGAAGTGTGGAAAGGATGATCCAAATACACTATACACGTGTATGAAATTCTTAAAGAATAAAAATGTTATATTTTTAAAAGTACATAGATAAATTTATCAGATTGCAGTGGTAAAAGGGTCTTTTGTAGCATGCAAAGAAAATAAATAGATTGAAATATTGCCACATGAGTACTTAAATTCTTCTGTATAAATATAAACAAAATAAAAAACTAAGACAAATGGAAAAATATATTTGGAACTCATATGATAATCTGTTTATATCCTTAGCTATAGTTTTAACTGGTTTTATTGGGGTATGAATTATATGTTCTTTTAAAATTCATACTTTAAAAGTATAAAATTAATAATTTTAAAACAGAATTGGGCAGCCATTTACCTTAGCTATCTTTACCAATCACTTCAAAATATCTTCTATACCCATTAAAAGTCACTCCCTAATTCCTTCCAAATCCTCAGGTTTTCGAGGTCTCCACTTCTGCCTTCATGCATTTTCTGACTGAGAAAAGTTCATAAAATCATATAATATAAACAGTACTCTTTCAATACTGGAGAAGTGTACAACTTCCCTATGAGATATTTGGGAAAGATATATTAATAGCTCTAAAGAAGTTTATTGTGTTGATCCAATAATTTTCACTTAAAGAATTTCTCCTAAGAAAATAGTCTGAGATGTATAAATGTATGCACAAAAAGGTTTATAAAATATAATTTGCAGTACCTAAAGATGGAAAAGATTCAATTGATTGACAACTGACAGTAAACAGACCCTTAACCATACAATAGGATGCTGTAGGAACACACTTACGACATGTTTTTAAGTAAAACAAGCCCATATAATACAATTCCAATTTTGTTCAAAATTTGTTTCTCTATATACTGGTAGATCTTAGTGGTTTATTGCTAGGTGAGCGAACGTGAATCTAGATGATTTGTTTTCTTCTTTTATATTTTGTATTATAATGTGAAAGCAGCCCCCCACACACACACACAAATTTTGCTGGAATAAACCAATAAAGGCAGATTAATTGTAGAAAAGGCACATGTTATTATGTGAATAGTGGCAATCAAACAACATTATCACCCTCTAGCCCAACCTGATTCAAGAGTTTACTCGTTCCTTCTACAAGAGAGGGAAGAATGGAGGTTGTACACATTTTTAGGGTGAGATTTGATGACTTTAGGGATACATTGGGGCTTAAAAAACATCCAGTGACCTGGGACAAAGTGATCCACAGAATGGGCAGTGGTTTTAAGTGAATCTCTAGAACACTGAATGGGATCAAAATGAAAGACATTGGAGTATGACAAAGTCTACTCGTGTGTGTGGTTAGAGGTGAACTTGGCTTCTGGTTAGTGAAATTTCAGTCAATCAAACTGAAGGTAACTGGTGTACAGGTCAGGTAGACAAAGGAACTGTGTGGAAGGGCCCTATGTTAGTTACTTATCTGTTGCTGTGCTAAAACACCATGATCAGAATCAACTTAGAGGAGAAAAGGATGTATTTTGACAATAGTTCTGGAGGGATAAAGTCCGTCATGGCAGGGAAGATGTGACAAATGTCAGAGCATTGGTGGCAGGAGCAGGAAGCTGGATCACATCTCATTTATACACAGGAAGCAGGAAGAGATGATAGGTAGTTGAATGAAGCTCTAAGCCCTCAAAACCAGTCCCCTGTGACGTGTTTCCTCTGCCAAGGATCTATCTTGTAGAGGTTCCATAACCTCCCCAAACAGTGCCAGTAACTAGGACCAGGTAAGTACCCAAGCCCATGAGCCTAGGAGGGACAGTTCTCAAACCACAGCAGACCCCTTCCTGTGCTCGGGAGCTGGGGAGCCAGTCAGGGCCATGGGGAGCTTAATCTGAGTCCACTTCTAAGGCCCTTTGGCCTCTGATGAGTTTCACATTGGGGGTATCCTCTGAACTCCAATATTATTCACCAATGTTCAAAACTAATTGAGCATTTTTACATTTATGATGAGAAGCCATAAGCTCATCAGAACTTACTTTTGGTGTTTGGATCCATTGATGCTTCAAGAAATCTGAAGTAGTATTAGACCTAGACTTGCCAGTGAAGGAAGCTGTGAATCCAGTCGTTAATGGTGGTGATGAACATTGACACAGTTCCCAACAAGGGGAGTTAAGAGACCTGGGAGTTCCTTCTTTCCTTCCTTCCTTCTGTCCTTCTTTTCTTCCTTCCTTCTCCCCTCCCTCCCTCCTCCCTTCCCTCCCTCCCTTCCTTTCTTTGTTTCTTTCTTCCTAAATAGTGAACATTTTATAACATTCCTTTGTTCACACACACACACACACACACACACACACACACACACAAATCCATATATATAATTGCTAGAGATTTTATATCCTTGTTCATTCTAGGTTAGCAGTCTACCACATTTTATACATTTTTAAAGGCAAAACATTACAATAGCTGGATCATTTTTGTACCTGGTCATATTTTCCTTCTTCAAAGGTAAGCATGCTCATAATTTTGATACGTATCTAGTTTCTAATATGTACTTCTCATCTTTTACTGAGTCTATACTGCTAAACACATATTGTTATTGCATTTCTAAATTTCTTTAAACAGGGTCTCAGTTAGCTTTAACTATCAATTTGACAGAGCCTGGAAGATTCACCTGAGATGGGAGACTCAATTGGGGGATTGCCCAGATCACATTTTCCTGTGGGATTGTCTTTGGGAGATTGTGTTGATTATTAATTGAGGTAGGAGGCCGAGCCTACTGTGAGTAGCACCATTCCCTGGGCAGATAGTTCTGAATTGTATAAGAAAGCTGGCAAAGTGTAAACCAGCAAGCAGTATTCCTCTATGGTTTAAGCTTCAAGTTCCTGCTTGAGTTCTGATCCTGACTTCCCTCAGTGATGAACTGTGACCTGGAAGTATAAGCTAAGTATATCTTGTCTTCCCTAAGTTACTGCTGATCAGAATATTTTGTCAGAACAACAGAAAGGAAAGTAGAGAGATGGTGTGTGGCACCTACATCATTCTGTAACCTGGATATTCTTTCTGTTATCTTGTTTTTAAGACTGATCAGCATGGATTTAGTGTACCCATTTCATTAGTTTATTTGTTATAAGAAAGAGACTGCAGAGTCTTTCTCCCTGGGAGTGTTCTGTATCCTACTTAACAGCTCTCCTACAGTTCCAATTCAAACACACAGTGTTCCATAAGTTATCAGTTTAGTTATCATCTGCAGGAAGCAGTTTCTTCACCTCCCTCCTTCCCACTATTAGATGATGCTAGATCTTCTTGGTCCCCTGTGTGTACCCACATTGTAAAGTCAGTCACATATGGTTGAGACTGTCCATATACAATAAGTGTATTAGTGTTTGCCTTACACAATAGACTTCTTAAGATTAGAGAACTATAATCTCTCCATTGTATTGGCAATGAAGCCCCAAGGACAGCATTGCACGGTCTTTTAATAAAGAACTAATTAGGTGATCCTGTGTCATGAAGTAACCTATGTCTATGATGTACTTCTGTCCCTTAAAAAAAAATCAATGCCCTGGGTTTGGAGAGGTGGTTTTGTGGTGGAGAGTACATACTACTCTTACAGAGGACCCAAGTTTGTTTCCCAATACCTACATCAGGTAGCTCACAACCTCCTCTAATTCCAGATCCAGTGGATCTGACTTCTCAGGCCTCCATTCGTACCTGCACTCACATGCATAAAGTCATATGCGCGTGCACACACACACACACACACACACACACACACACACACACACACACACTTAAAAATAAAAACAGACCTTTAAAAAAAAAACTTTCAAAAATCAAATCATAACCTCAACACTCCTGAAGCCACTGGATCCCACCTGCTGGAACTAATTGTCCCCTCCCAGTGAGTCTTACCTTTGCTACTTAACGCTAATTGCTTACACTAAGATACCATATTATGGGGCCGGAGAGACGACGGCTCAGCAGCTGAAAGCACGCGTTGCTGTTGCAGAGGATTGAGTTTGGTTCCTAACACCCACCTGGTGTTCATAACCATCCATAACTCCAGTTGCAGAGAATCTGGTGCCCTATTCTGGCCTCCACCAGGAGGCACACGAGGCACAGACATACATTCAGGCAAAACATTCATACACATAAAATTAAAAAAAAAAAACCCTAAAGTAATATTAAGTGATAGCTGCTTTACTTCTAACTCACAGACTTTAAATTGAACAAACAAATTACAGTTTTCTTTCTCCTTCTGGGTCTCATTTAAACCAGGCTAGCCTTCTAACTGAAGAGAACCTTGAACTCCTGACTCGTTTGCTTCAGGAATTCAGGAATTTAGGAATGCTGGAATTCAGATATGCACCATCATGTCTGATTCATGAAGTATGAGAGTTGAACACAGTACCATCGTATGCTGACTAGGTATTCTACCAAATGACCCTCAGCATCAGCCCAGGTCACACCTCTTGATGTCTTACAGTAAGTAGCTGACTTTCCAGGTGCTCCAGTACTTGAGTAAGTATGAGGACCACAGTGTTAACGACATTGAAAACAGTAGAGAGCCAAGCTACTCACTAGTTTTACAAATATATCTCAAAATAATAAATTTCCCAAGCGCTTAAGACTAGCTGCTCATACTATTAAAAGGAGCCCTACCCTGGAGATGGAGCCCAAGCACCTTTGGATATTATCATTATCTATTGCACTTTTTTTTACTCCTTCAGCTATCACACTATGGTTATCACAAGATTCCTTCTGAGGCTTGCAGGGAGAAGATGACTACAGATGTAGTCCATAAGCCACCCTCCTTTACTACTGAGACTGGCCACATTTTACACACTGCCACTCTGTCCCTCTCTGTTCCTTCCCAGAAGCTTAGAAAGCCCAAATTTTGGGTTGTACCATCTCAGTGGTAAAATGCTTGGCTGGCATGTATTTTGCCTTGGGTTCATTATTTAATAATAATAATTATTATTGTCATTACTTTAAAGTATATGTGAATGTGTCTGAATATGCAGGGGCCCTTGTGAGCCAGGGGTATCAGACTCACTGGAGCTGGAGTTGCCAGAGCTTGTGAACCACCTGAGGTGGGTATTGTGAACCAAACTCAGGTGCCTTTCTAGAACAGTGTGCATTTTTAGCCATTGGCCGTATCTCCAGCTCCAGACCCCGGATTTAATACCCAGCAGAGTAAAATGCAAACCGACCCAGGAGCAACATCAAAAATCTCACACATGCAAAGAAAGCCCAAGCTTTAAAACTTGCTCTGCTGACAGAGAAAAGAGAGCAGTCATTCTTTCCCTATGACAATGGCTTTGACCACCCAACTGTCCCTCTGGGGGTAACAATCTAACCACAAGCCTACTTCCCAATCACTCCCTGGTCCTCGTCTCTTTGCTCACAAAGGAACAGGAAGGACAGTGCTGGAAAAGGAAATGTGGGGCAACTCCATGGAAGTGTGCAGAATTCTTGTGGAGGATATTCAACTTCTCAAAGTGTTTAAGTCAACTTAAAAAAAAATCTTATGGAGCTGAGTAACCCCAGCTGGTATGTACATCACATATATATTACTTTCTTTATGCCCCATAATATTCCTAAAAAGTAGGTATTATAATTAAATTTGTTTTATAGATGAGGAAACTGAAGGTAGAAAATTTAAGTTAGCTTTAATGTTTTTAATTAAAATGATTTTTTTTCCAATGTCAGGAATCTAATTAGGGAGAGAGTTGGAATTTAAACTAAGACTGTTTTGAGAGTACAAGAGTTACTCATGGCATAGTGAACCTTTTCTGTAGGCACATACTTTAGTTCTCATTTGCACACAAAGGAGAGAAATTCCTGGAGAAGCCCAGAGTGCGCTGATCAGTGGGTGTGAGCCACGTGATGTGAGCCACATGAGAGGGGAAGGCTGTGCCTTCCATCTGTGGTTCACCTGGCAATCCATGTTCAAAACATATTGAATATTCAATTTATTCTATAAGCACTAGATGAGAAAAGACGTCAGCTCTGCCACTGAGTTGTTCACAGCCTGTATTAAAATAATTTACCCAGTCCTGCAGATGTCCCTAGGAAAGAGTGTACAGTGTATATGGGGGTCAGAAGAGTAGATGACCGCTTTGGGGAACTGAACAATTCTCAGAGGACAATTTCTTCCTTTTTAAAAATAAGTAACAGTTATTTTTTAAATAAAAATTTCTTTCTCTTTAAAAAAATTTATTTTTATCTTAAGTGTAAGGATGTTTTGTCTGCATGGATGTCTGTGCACATGTGTATGGTACCCACAGAGGCCAGCACAAGGTTCTTTGGAATAAGCCCCTGAAGAAGATAATTTCTTTTGATTGCTAATTTTATTGTATATGTATATGCCTATGGTTGATTTAGGAAAATTTAAACAAAACCATGCCCGAGGCCTTTTGTGCCTGATTTAGAGCCTAGCACTAGTGTCTTCTCCATGCTCAGCACCACTCTGATGCTGCAGGCAAATCCACTCACTACAGCTGGGTGATTCTTGTATTAATTTGTCTCTGTGACCAAATACCTCACAGAAACACTCCAAGATGGAAGGCTTTTCTTTGGCTCACAGTTTCAGAGGGTTTATTCTTCGGCCAATTGGATGCATGCATTGGGACTATTGCAAGAAAAAAGCATGATGCAGTGAGAATGTGTGGAGGAAAGGGAGACTCCTCTCTTCTCGGCCTACAGGAAGCAGGGTGAAATTTCAATAAGAAGGGGTAGGGCCAGGTATGCCCTTCAAAGACAACCCTCACTCCTCATGGCCTTCTTCCTCAAGCCAGACCCCATCATTCCACTAGTTCCCAATCAATATTTTGCTAAAGTTTTGAATCAATTAATGGAGTGAGCCATTCATTAGGCCAGAGCCTCCATGATCTGTCTCTGTAAGTGGGCACATAGACACCGCCAGGGGTGTGCTTTCCTGAGCTCCTGGGCATTCTTCATCCCAAGCACAGTGACAATCAAGATTACCAGTGGAACCACCTTGCAGGCCAACACTGTCATCTGGCCAGTTTATTAACAGGAACAGCACACAGTAACATGGGCAACGTGCTGCTATTGGTAACTGGCAGAGCTGAGATATGAACCCCAGTGATATAAACGCAAAGTGTTCTAGTAACTCACTGTGCTCACTTGAATATACAGAATATGTCTGAGAACCCCTGTACACATAGGATTTGTGAATGAGAAGTAAATTTTATTTTGACCCAAAGGTGCCCTCATGACCTGTGCTGTAGGACAGTGCTTTACATTACGTTGCAAACATTGTATTGCATGTTTTTGTCTGAATATTTCTGTGGGTTTCTAGAGCAGCGGTTCTCAACCTGTGGGTCATGACCCCTTTGGTGGTCACATATCAGATATCTACATATCAGATAATTACATTACAGCTCATAACAGTAGCACCATTACAATTATGAAGTAACAACAACATGATTTTATGGAGGTGGTGGGGTCACCACAACATGAGAACCTATGTTAAAGGGTCACAGCATCAGGAAGGTTGAGAACAACTGCCCTAGTGTATAGAGGGGAAAGATCCTAAGTAGGGTCAAGATGTACCTGGCTTGTTGTGGTTACTCTGTAGCTGGCAGTTTTCTAGGATGACTCTTGGTTTCAGCAGTTTCCTGGCACAATGTGAGGACATTTTCTCAAGCTGGCTATTAAAAAGCAGGGAGGTAGATGAAGAAAGAGAAAGAAGAAAGAGGTGGGTTGGGGCTGGAGAGACCCACAGAGCTGAAAGCAAAGGACGAGGAATTAAAGCAGTAGGGAAAGTGGCCAGGCCTGAGAGTCTGGGCTAGGCACTGTGTTCATATGCCTTTGACATTCTTTGAAGGTGGGCACTCAGCCGACTGGAGGCGCTTGCTGACTACCTGACACTACATCAGTGTTCCTGAGAGTCCCCCGTGCCTTACTTGATCTTGAACTAATGCCTTCTCATTTCCTTTCCAAATGGCTACCCGAACACATTAGCCCTGGCATAGGTCTGGCTCCTTGGAGTCACGTCCTATATATTATACAGCAGGATGCTTCTTTAAGGCAACCATTAAGAAATAGAATTTTTTAAGAGCCATTTAGTTACCTAGGAAAAAAAAGTGGCTTTGGGCTTCAGGTATTATAGTTTTCAACAAATACATTATCTTCTTAAATAGAGTTTTGTTTGGGGGAACTTTAAAAATACAATCTGTAGGCTCAAATTACTCGACAGCAAGAGAATCCATTACAGGGAAGAAAGGGAAGGACAATCATGTTCTCTCAATATCTGGCCCAGTTAGTTTGCCAGATATTGATTTAGTCTGGGATATAGTAGCAGTAAATCTTCCTCATTATGCAAGTCCTGTGTATCTCTTTAGCTTCCCTATCTACACTTTATCTCTGGACCCAGCATTCAGCACAGCACACAGAATCCGCTTTAACACATGCTCTGTCACTGTGAGCACATCTATTCCTGAGGCTCGCCCAGTACCGTGAGTTTGTTTGGTTTGCCAGGGATGGTCCTAACAATTAAAGCACCCTCTTCCCTCGGCATTCATTCCATGAAGCTACCTGACTTGAAATTGGTCTAGATTGCAAGGCTTTGTGCTTCTACCTTTGGATGTTACATATGTATGCATCCTACATTTTTGAAATCCTATGACCTATACAACAATGCAGAGGAGAATGATTCTTTCTCCTTATCTAGGGCCTTGCTTCTCAAAAAATAGCCACAGACCTGCAGCATCTAAAATGTAAGACCTCAGGCCCCAGCCTGGATGCCCCTGCCCAGCCTGAATCTGACAGACTGTGTTAATATCTCAGAGTGGCTGGATGGAGCAGCCAGTACTGAGGGTCGATCAGCGATGTGGAGGGGATACAGCCAAGTGGAATAGAAGTCTCTCTTTGATGTGTTCATATAAAAAAGAAAGAATTAAGCTTAGGCTGGGCCTGGAGAAGTCAGTAGTCTTCAAGCAGATCATCATCTCGAACTGCGATTGTGTTTATTTCTGAGCAGCACAACAAGGATGAAGGCATTAAGGGATATGAGGTGCTAAGGCTGTTTTAGGTGCAAGGACGGAATCCAGTCTCACTTCAGCACCTGATCTGCTGGCTGCAGTCTGTGTCCGTCACAGTTCTCCTTCATTTTCTTAACTCCCATTGACAACTCAGGGATCAGCAAGCAGGATTATCAGTTAATGGTTTTTGGCAAGATGCTTGATATCACCAGTTTGGCTGTTAGTAACGATGACCCAGGAACAATTGTTTCTTTTATATGCCTTCTCTATCTTGGTCATGAGGAAAACATATGTGAATATTTTATAAATATTTTGTATGTGCTTCATCTGGGGAATGGACTTGGAAATATTCAAGAAAAAGGGTTAGTTGATAGATTTATTTACATTAACATTCCCAATAGCATCCACCATGCTATAAGATTGATGACCACACTGACTACATTTTCATGGCTCCAAAGTACAAGATTACATGACCAACCACAAAATTTGGTAACTTTGATGAATAGATCAAATTATTGTTTATAAATACAATGATAAAACTTACAAATGACAAGGAATTAAACTTACTGTTTTATGGTTACACTTCTAAGCCTTTTGAAGACTAATGTGTGTTATAGCTTACAATTTTGAAGTAAAATGTACATGGAGACAGGAGCATATTATCACTCATAAATCTTTGCAGCATGCACACACTAATCATGAGATGAAGTAGAGGGTTTGGAGTGAAGTTAAGTGGTAGACGATATGCCTCACACATGCATGCCTACAGTTTCAGCTCCCAGCAAGAAAACTAAACAAGAAAATATCTGGATAAAATGAGAATGCCTGGAATCTCTTGAGAACTTCTTTGTATGTCTTCCCTCCCCAGGTAAATACTGTCTTGCTTTTCAAAGTATACTTGACTTTTGCTTCATTTTGTGTGTACTGATTCCTGCAGCATGTACTCCTTTCTTTTCCTTCCGCCACTATATAGATGTGTGTATATCTATATCTATATCTGTATCTATATCTATATCTGTATCTATATTTATATCTATATCTGTATCTATATCTGTATCTGTATCTGTATCTATATCTATATCTGTATCTGTATCTGTATCTATATCTATATCTGTATCTGTATCTATATCTATATCTGTATCTGTATCTATATCTATATCTGTATCTGTATCTATATCTATATCTGTATCTATATCTATATCTGTATCTGTATCTGTATCTATATCTATATCTGTATCTGTATCTATATCTATATCTGTATCTGTATCTGTATCTATATCTATATCTGTATCTGTATCTATATCTATATCTGTATCTGTATCTATATTTATATCTATATCTGTATCTATATTTATATCTATATCTGTATCTGTATCTGTATCTGTATCTATATCTATATCTGTATCTGTATCTATATCTATATATCTCCAAATTATTGTGTGGGTTTCCAGTTCATTTATTATGTGGATTTTCAGTTCATTTATTCTGATTGGTATGTAGACTTCCACTGTGTGAATGTATCTCACTTTGTCCCTTGGACTGTTGATGGCCAGTATAGCTGTTTTCAATTTTGAATTTTGCAATCAGTGTTGATCCAAACATTCTAGATGGAATTTTGCATGAACATAGACAAGTATTTGTGTTAGATGTCTGTCTGAGAGTGGAAGTTCTGGGTCCCACTACACTTTGCTTTCTTCTGTCCAACCAAAGTGGTCATACCAACTTGCACTCTAGTGTGTGAAAGATCAAGCTTGCCCATGTTCTTTCCAGAAACTATTAGTAATAATCTGATATAAAAGCGTAAGTCATTTGAGATAATATATTTTGATCACATAAGCCAGAAAACTTAAACATCTAAGGTTTGGGGATGCCTATTATAGGGGGTATAGCTCCTCAAACAATGATTGAGGAAGGGAAAGACAGGACTGATTTGAAAAATCTACAATACTTATTTGTTGAGAAATATCTATTGTATGAGGTTTCACTGAATTTGGTATTATTGACAATTACTTTTAAGTAAACACTTCTTTAAAGGCTGTATCCCACTGTGGCTACATATCCAAATTATTGTGTGGATTTCAGTTTATTTATTCTGATTGGTATGTAGACTTTCACTATGTGACTATACCACACTTTGTCCCTTGGATTGTGGATGGTCAATATAGCTGTTATACCTATTTATACAAAGAGAACTATGTGCCTTTTAGAAATGACTTCAGTAATACTGAATATATTTTATTTTTTAACTTATCACCATTATTTATCAGCCAATATGAGAGAAACCCTGAAAGTCCACAGCACTGGATACATATGTGGCAACCACCAGGAGGCCTTAGATGGCCAGGGAACCTCCTGCTGTTGAGGATAAGAAGTAATCCAACTGGGAATTACTGTTTTAGGAGTCTAGACCATAAACAAATTAGAGTTTTACCCATAATTGGCTCTGACTGTAACAGACAGGTGCAAATTCTTTTGTATAAAGAGAAAATAGCCTTATCTCCTAGACAGCAAATGTTCATCAACTTCAAATTACACCTCAAATGCTGCTGGTGTCTGGACCATTGATGGATGAGCTAGGTCTTTCCAGGTCTAATGCTGAGTAATGCAAATTAGATTCTCCTGAGTTATGCCTAGTGCAGCTGGAGGGCACAAAATACTTGCCAGGGCATGTCTTCATGCCAAATTCTTGCCAATGTTGTTAATAGTATTGGACCCTGTACATGTGCAAGTATTCTCTGTTTTATTAATGACAATACTATGCTTTTGCCCCTTTTTTTAACCTTTTAAACTTCAAATGGTGAATAACTTTAGTTTTCTCTTGACCTCAGAAAGCAATTGCTAAAGTGCAAAGCATGCATGCAGCTTAGCTTCCTGCCATGCAATGGCAAGTGGAATCTACTCAGCTCAATCTAAGCAATGCTATCCCTCGTGGCTTTGTGTATGATGATGAGTAAACAATGTGGAGAAAAGAGAAATGCTAGACCATTGATTCTCAACCTTTCTAATGCTGCAACCATTTAATACAGTTCCTCACATTGTGATGACCCCCAACCATAAAATTATTTTCATTGCTACTTCATAACTGTAACTTTGTATTGTTATGAATCATAATGTAAGTATCTGAATTTTCCGATGGTCTCAGGAGACCCATGTGGAAGTGGTCATGACCCACAGATTGAGATTCAGTGTGCTAGAGTATTCCAGCAAGAGAAAGAAGTGGACCTGTAGGCAAGAGTTCCACGTTCCAATCCTAGGACATATGACTACTTACCGCTGAACCAGAAACATGGCTTTAACTCCTCTCTGGGAGTCATGCAGAGAGCTATGGTAGCTGAGGAGCCCGTGCCAATCACGGGTCACAAGTGATAAAGTACTGGAAGGAAGGCAGAAGGTTCTTTTGCAATAAGAACACACAGTGAATGAAGATTGTGCTTGAGAGATCATGCTGTCATGCTATGAAAATCCTATTGATATTGAAAGAATCCGAGAGTTCTGTAACTCTCAGAACATTCCTCAAAACTTTCCTTTAACCACATCAATTCAGTCCAACAGATCTTGCACAGAGTATAGGCTCAGTCAAAAAAGACAATCAAATATGGAGTTATGAGAATGAAGCAAGTTTTCTCCCCTCATACGCCTTATTACGGTTCTGTTATGGTCTTACAAGGTGGTCTCCCTGTCAAAAAATGTCTATCTGTCTTATATACAACCCAGGAGTGGGATCTTGGGTGCTCTGACTCACCTGGGCATGCTCACCACTAGAGGGCAACATTGGCTTTACACTTACATTCTGGTTCTGAAGCTCTTATGGAGGTTAGAGTAGCTACAGAATGGGTCTCTATCAAATTAGTTTTTGTTGAACACCCAATGTAGATGGGAACATTGGGTTTTTCGATGTCCATATATATGGATAAGACTTCATTATTAAGCTTGAGGATTACATATTGAAAATAAGTGGTTATAATAACATGTCCCCTATGAATCAACTATGAATTGTTTTTCATATTGTACTTGGATATCAATTAATAGATGATGAGGCATCCTTATGCTGACAACGTTATGTATAGATACAAATATGAAAACTGTCCAAGTTATATGTGGAATTATCTGAGAGTCTGTTTGGCATGTGAATATTAGAGGATAGACTAACCTAATTTTGCTTTGTTTTAAGAGCATTTAATAAATTTTTATTAAAAAGGTCAATGATTTTTTTTCCTGTTATAGAAAAATCATCTCTAGTCTCTTGCTAAAACAATTTTTATTAGGGGTAAAAAGTTGAAAGTAGGTTTTTGTTGAGTTATTTATCATTCATCTATAGGATTAAAATTATTTTTAATTTACATGAAACATAAGATCAACCGACTGCTTGGTATACTAAATAAGTGCTGAAATAATTCAGGAACTTACAAAAGAATTGATAATTTTATTGACTGACTTCTTCCATCTGTATAAAAAAGTATGTCATAAATATCAGCTATTACTTATTTTACATTTTCTTTCTTTCTTTTCTTTTTTTTTTTTTTTTTGCCAGAGCTGAGGATTGAACCCAGGGCCTTGTGTTTGCTAGGCAAGCGCCCTACCACTGACCTAAATCCCCAACCCTTTACATTTTCTAGAGACTTGAAAATTCCATCAAAAATTTTTTTTAACAAACAGAAGACAGTCTTTGCATATTAATGTCACATCAGAAAATCCAACCATTTATACCAAGACACCATTTGTTTTATGTGTTCTTTAAGCAACAAAGATTAAAAAAAAAAAGATGGAGGTGCCATTAAAACTGATTGTTTTAGTCTGTGTTGATTAAATTAAAGCTGTTTGGAGACTAGGAAATGAAGAAACTAGACTACATCAAATAAAAATGTCTCAAAATTAAGAGCATTACAGTTGTGACACGTGGACGAAAGCCAGATTATGCAGATGCTATCAAGTCACTGTTGTCATGTTTGCAGTGTGGCAACTGACTCCAGAGACAGAGGATGTTTAGAAGCAGAGCATCCTGGGACGACACTTTTTTGTTTACTCCACAAATGATTATCCGTCATAATGATGCAGGGATACTGGTTGTCACACAAGGAACTGTCAAAACAGAAATCAAGGGAGACCAAAGCATCAAGGTTTTCTTTCTTTTTTTTTTTTAAAAAAAAATGACAACACATAAATTACTTAAACTTTTCCTTCCAGTTTCCTAGATTTTTTTTTCCTCAAAGGAAAAGAAACTCTTCCTCCACTTCAAACAAAAGCTGCATGCTTTTAAAATATATTTAGAATTGTATTTATGACACACATAGCTTAGGTAGCTCAAGAGACCAGAATTCCATCAAGTAAAGAGATAAACATACATTACATGAGTTCTTTATTTAATTATGAAATACAAAGCCCATTAGCAGAATGGCCTGTTGGCCTGGAGAGAGGATGCTGGCCTGCCATGTGGTGGACCTGCAGTTTTCTCTCCTGCTCTAGCTTGCCAAGCTGGCAGGCTCTTGGAGAGCAGTCAGTGTACACAAAATCAACCTCAAGGAAGAAATGGAGAGGGATACTGAAGTCTGATGCCTCATTGTCATCACATCAGGAATATACACCTATGAGAACCCTGCAAATATACATGTATGGGCACTTTAGAAATGCTTTACTTATAGTTTGAATTTGAATCAAATATCTTTGAGGGAAAATTTATGAAATTATAAACCTGAAATTCAGTCTGTGTTCTGCTACCAGTTGTGTGCTAGGGCAGAAATCATATTAAATCACTTAAAATGCCTGTATATGGTAGTGATTACTAGCCTGGCATAGCCATAGGAAGTTTCTAGAGATCAACTAATTGGATGTTGGTGAACATTTCCACACACAGCAGAAAGCAGAGAGAGGTCCCTGTGCCAGTGTCCACAGTTGGTTTGGGGCCTTCCCAGAAATTACTATCAAAATCAGGCCTGGTTAGCAGAATGCACAGTAAGCCTAGTTTCTACCCACTACTCACAAGTATCTTTGACCTCCAAAATCTTGAAAGGCAATGAACATCTGAAAAATCTAAGATGAAGGTAAGTTATCTTGCTTATCACTCTATTAAATGATTGATTTGAATCATTTTAATGTACTGTTCTTTCAAGCTTACACAATCGTGCTGATTTCACTATTAGCAGGTTATTCCTGGGCTCACACCTATCCACCCTCCTAGGGAAAGGTTGAAGGCACAGTAATGCTTTTTCTAGAGTTTCATACTTCTCGTGTTGAAGATGAAGAGGTGCTTTAGAGTTAGGAAAGGGTATGTATTCAAGCTGTGAGAGGAACAGAGTCCAATCTTGTTCCTCTGAAGCAAAAACTTATTACTCATTTTAAATAATAAGATTATTTACTTATGCAGTTTTCTAGACGTACAGATCTGCAAAAGTTAACTTTGTTTTGTAGCATGAATCTTAAGTGTTCTTATTAATGAAACTCAAACCTGAGGCCAGTTATTGGGGTGAATGCTGGAAGATCAGAGAAGCAGAACAAGCCACGGCAATCTCACCTTGCTCGTTCCTCAGGTGATCCTGTTTCCTCAGGCTGGAAGCTTCTGAGTCCTCCTCCACATGAATCTCAGCTGAACTGTGTTGCTCCAAAGCCTGAACGCTTATCCAGCCAAATGCTTAACTAACTACATGCTTTACTCCTCTAGTTCCTGGTCCTCACGCCTTATATACCTTTCTCTTTCTGCCCCCACTCCCTGGGATTAAAGGTTGGGTTTCTGGGATTAAAGGTGTGGGTCACCATGCTTAGCTGTTTCTAAAGTGGCCTTGAACTCAGAAATCCCGCTAGCTCTGCCTCCCAAGTGCTGGGATTAAAGGCGTGCACCACCACCACCCAGCTTCTGCTATGGCTTACTCTTCCCATTTTCTAGCCACCATTTGTGGCTCTGTATCTAGTGGCTGTCTGTTCTCTGACCCCAGATAAGTTTATTAGGGTGCACAATATTGTGGGGAACACAATACCACCACATTGTTACACAAACTTCAATCCCCTCAACCCTATTCCAAAATGGGAAACAATTTGTAGCATATAGATAACCTAGAGATATTTTGGATGTTATTTGTTTAGTCAGTATCTATGAAGCATAGGCCTTGTGTCTGGTCCTGTTCGAGATCCAGTGACAGAAAAAAATGTCAAGATACTATCAAATGCCGTCACTGTAGAGTGACAGTCCTGTACAGGACGTGGAGATAAACAGGTGATGGTGGTGCTACATGCTACAAGTGACATCAGATAAAGGAAACGGAAATCACAGATGGGGCATTTAAGGAAAGGAAGTGTATATCAAGGCTGAGATTTGGTGTAGGCGAGTGAGTTAATCAGTGCTGTGGTTTTTGCAGTGACTGAGTTTCATTTCAGGAGATCACATATGTGATCATAAGTAACATATGTGATTTAGCAAATCTTATTTTGGAATATCTATGTAAACATCTATCTACTTCATTCAATCATTGGTTGTCATACAGTTGTTTTCTTATAAAGTTCTCCCCACACAGAATCCCTATTCCAATCACTCATAATAGTTCCCATCACAGTATCATGTTACCTATTGAAAATCCTGATCATTCAAACCCATACCCAAATACCACCTGTAAACTGAGTCAGATAAGAACAGAATCATTCTCTTTCTTGGCTACAAGTTCCATATACCTAGAATACACTCCAGGCACTGTTGTGGAATATTACATTAACCATGTTAAGATGGGTTATGCTGTTTTTAATGTTGCAGAAGTATTACTTTAATTATGTAAAGGTGTGTTGCATTTATTTATGCTACATTTGTTTAACGAAGTAAAGATGTGTTACCTTGCCTGACTAAGGCACTGGATTGGTCTAATAAAAAGCCAAATGGCCAACAGCTTGGCAGTAGAGGGATAGGCAGGGCTGGCAGGCAGAGAGAATAAGTAGGAGGAGAAGTCTAGGCTCAGGGGAGCAAGAGAGAAAAGAGAACAAGGGAGAAAGAGAGCGAGATGCCCGAGGCCACGCAGCCACCAGCCAGCCAGACACGGAGTAGGACATACAGAAGGAAAGAAAGGTAAAAATCCCCTAGGGAAAATACAGATGAAGAGAATCAGGCTCATTTAGTTAGAAGGAGGACAAGGAGCAAATGGCGGCGGCAGGAAGTGAAACTATTGTCATGTTTCCTGCACCAGATCTCCACAGCATCTTGGCTTGAAGCGTGTGGGTGAGAACAGAGTCCAATATAAAGGAATTGGGCATCGCAGATTGTTTTGGATCTGCACATCTGCTGCTTTTGATGAGTTTATGAAGTGTCTGGGACTATGGGAATATAAAGGAGAAGGTTGAGTTCTGCAGCAGGTGGGTGGGGGGCCCTGGCTGAAGAATGGTGGGTGATTTGGGAAGGTGGTACAGGGTAAATGAGGAAGATAAGGAATGGTTTTAGGTGTTTCAGGTGAAGGAAAGGAGGCAGGAAAGAGCAGTAGTAGGAAAACCTCTTTACGGGAGAGTGACCGAAGGACTGGATGCTGTGCCTGAGAAAGCAGGAGCCAAAGGAGCAAACAAGCATGGAAGACAATGCCTTCCTTAATGAGGTGACTTGCAGTGATGGAGCAAAGGCCTTAGAAAGGGCAGGACTCAGAAGTTTGAGAGGAGATGGTACACTGGACCTCAGATACGACAGTTGGGGTGTTTAAAGTCAACTATTTGGAGGAAAATTCACATAATCAGTGGAAGATGGAATACAGTGCAAGTTATTGAATGTTATAAACTTGCATATGCTGTCTTATAGAATTTCTTATGCAACAGATTCAAGTTGGCTAGAATAAGACTTTTTGTCACAGGTATTAAAAATTGGCTTGAGGAATGCAGATATCAGTCATGATGAATGGCAGTCTATTAGCTCTAGGCAGTTTCTGACAGTATGGCAGGTACAGAGGGTGGCCTCGTTTATCCACGTTATTAATGAGCTGGAAGAGGGATTTAGCCGATGATACAGAAGAAGGATTAGAAAAATAATGCTAATGGAAGGATGAGAATACCTCAGATTTATATTCAAAAGACAACTATATTTGTGCACAATTAATAAAAACAGTCAGTGCCCATGAGGGAGAGCCCGGAGAGAGTCACAGACAAAAGAGGTGCAAGGTATAGATAGGCACCTGCTAAATTTACCTCACCAAACTATAACAGAACTTAATTCATAAATTACAAAAGAGGTGATTCTTCTGAAATAGTATTATAATAATCTAGTAGACCCCTGTGCCCCAGAGCCCTGGGAAGTCATCATCTAGGTAACACAGAATACAAGGAGTTTGTGAGAAATGCAGAGTAAAAACTGAACAAAAAAATCTAGTCAGCAAGTCTGGCCAGTAACTTCCATGTCTTTGAAAATTCTTCTGAAAGGCAACATTTTATACCCCAATTGTGAAGCCCTTAACCAAACCAAAATAAGAAAATAAACTTGAATTTTGAAAGCCACAGCTTTGCCATTCCCTCATTTGCTCTAGCAGGGCTAGGTGAATATGTCCGGGGAAAATCAGTTTCAGACGTACTCTAAAGAAACCTGCCTCACTTAAGATAATCTTGGGGTCTAATAACCTTTTCTCATTTCGGCACTGCTTTTCTTGTTATGCATATCTCTTTCTGATTATGAATTATTGTTTATTATAAAAAATGGCAAAATAAAAGGCACAAATAAGCAATTTCAATTATTCATAATATCGTCATTTAGAAACCACCCAGAGTTAACCTTTTAGTGTTTATTTATCCAATCTATTTTCTGTATTCAGAGAAACGAAATAAAATTGGGAGCTCACTTCAAATATTGTTTTGTAAGCTTCTTTTTAATCTAACAACAAATGATGAAAAATCCCATGCTATTAAATTGTCTCCTATAACGGGATAGTAATAGCTGCATGGTGCTCTATCACAAGAAATGTCATATTTTATTTAATAGCACTTTATTTTGCATATGAGTTTTTATAATTTTAGCCGTTCTAAATAACAACAATGAACATCTCTTTACATAAGCCTTTGTTTGCACAATCTGTTACAATCTGAGTGTGATTCCTAGGCATGGAAGTGCTGGATGGAAGCATTGTGAATATGTGCTCAGAATATTCCTTCTATAAAATTTACACCAGAGTATAAAGCTTCTGTTGACCACTTGTGTTGGCTGCATGGCTGCTCATCCAGGGTAGTTTACACACAGGAAGCAAAACAATAGCACCCTAGGTGAGTTTAGTATTCACCCCTTTCCTAAGTACTTCTAGTTAAAAAACAAAGTGTTTATAATGGCTAATCCCTGAAGGCCATTTAATGTTTTCACAGGGAAGAACAATGTTTAATAAGAGAAGCTTCATATTTGACATGCCTAAAACAACCTGTACATCTAGTCCAGAGTCCTATCAAAGGAGAGAAGACTGAGTCTCGGGAATGTCAAATCATGCTAAAGAAATCAAGAACCGATAGGTCAGATCATCAGTGTGCATGTGGCAAGGGTAGAGGTCATGCGACAGGAAAACTATACAAAGAACAGAAGGCAGGGGAACTACACAAAACGACAGCAGCAATCAAAACATTTAGGCTTGACTCTTGATTTGGCTCCTTACTGATTTAGTGACCTTAGATTCCTAAAAGCAGGGTCTTATCAATGAAAGGTGCTTAACAACAGGAATACCAATGGAAGCTACAAGTACTGCATTGAGAACTGTGATAATACTTCTGGATGCACTTTGTGCATTTTCAACTGTTGTAGAAAGGCTCATTGTCTAGCAAGGGGGAAATGAAGTGAAGAAGCACAGGTCACAACCCAGGATGTGAGAGAAGTCAGGAGATTCTGGGGGTAGAAGAAAAAGGGACAGCATTTCCGAGGTGAGAAGAAAAAGGGACAGCAGTTCCGCGGTGTAATGCCCATCATGTGACTCTGACTGCAAAGGAGACAGTCATATGTGGCAATTTCTACATTCTGGTTTTTTGTTTGTTTGTTTGGTTTGGTTTGGTTTGGGTTTTTTGGTTTTTCGAGACAGGGTTTCTCTGTGTAGTTTTGGTACCTGTCCTGGATCTTGCTCTGCAGGCCAGGCTGGCCTCAAACTCACAGAGATCAGCCTGGCTCTGCCTCCCGAGTGCTGGGATTAAAAATGTGTGCCATGGCTGCCCGGCTCCACATTCTGTTTTTAAGATAATGTTATACAATTTAATATTTTCTGATTGTTGACATCACACATGCCTATTATTAAACAGAGGGAAAAACGGACAAAGAAGAAAAGAGAAAACCTACTTCAGCTTCTCCACCCAGCGACAGAAATGTGTTGAGTGCTTGGTTCCAATTCTGCGGTGAACTAACCCTGTGGCCTTAAATAAGCTCCCTGGCCCCATTCTCCTCCTGTGGAGAAGGCAGACAGTAACAGCGATGGCAGTGGTGGCTCTCAGTGGCAGTGGCTCTCTTAACCAGACCTCAGGCCAGAGCTTCATGCTGCTCCATCCACTCATTCTGTAATGCTTTTCAGAAGAGGAAGCTATAGAAAGATTCAGCAACTTGTCCCAAGGTCATAGAAGCAAAATGGGAAACAAAATGTAAATAAGTGTAATTATTTGACATTTGTAACCATATATAATTAAGGTACATTTTTTTTCAAGTAGCAGCTGACATAAGCATTGGAGTGCATGTTATCACCACAGTTAAGAAAGGTTTTAAGAAATGTGCAGGGAATAGACTTATAGAAAGTATAGTATGCAAATAATATTGCAGTCTCTCCTGATGACCTAAACTGTGATTGAGTATGTATGCAGAGGGCGGTCCTCCTACACATGTAAAGGTTATTAACTGAAAGCAATGGAGTTTTCAGGGTATTGGCAATTCCAGACCATGTGTACAAGTCAAAGGAACAAACCCAAAGGAAACTATCTATCTACCTATCTATCTACCTATCTATCTATCTATCTATCTATCTATCCATCCATCCATCCACCCACTCACCCACACCCACCCATCCATCCACCCACCTACCTACCTACCTATTGATGGATTGATCTATTTATCATCTATGTATATCTGGCTCACACCATTATGGAGACAAAGGAATTCAATGATCTACCTTTGCAATTTGGAGACCCAAGAGAGATGACAGTTTAGTTAAAAGACCCAAGAGCTGGGGAGCTGATAGATTCCAGCCCAAGTCTGAAGGCTTAAGAGCCAAGAGCATCACAGGCAGAAGATAAGTGGTCTATTTCAAGGGGCCAAGCAGGGAGCTGTGAACCCTCCCCTCATTCACCTTATTATTTCCAGGTCCTCAATTGCCACTGTGTTGGGGAGGCCCATCTGTTTTATTTAATCTAGTGATTCATACGCTAATATTTCTCAGAAACATTCCCATGGATGTTTAGATATATTAGATACTTAAATATCTAATCCAGTGAAAATGACATAAAATTAACTCTTGAACATCCCCAACACAGGAATTCACTTAAATAAAAAAACTTGAAGCAGGAAATAAAACTTGTTTGCCTTTCTGATGAAAATACCACCCAATATAACATTTCAATTTATTTAAGCAAGGATGAGCAAACTCTTAGGTAAGGGGCCAGACATTAGGTCTTAATAGGGTTTAGTTTGAGGATATAGTACTAACAGAGCCTGCCTGCCCAGGTATCCTGTATATCCTCTTTTACAATCTTCCTCCAGCTTCTATCTGAAAGAAACCACCTGGTAGTTAAATTTTAATAAAGGCTGGTTTGCAAAAGGCACAGGATTAGCTGGTGAGATATGGCAGTGTCTAGTCTCAAGTTTCTCGTGAGTTATTTCTCTAACCTCAGGCAAATCATGGTCTCTTCTGGGCTAGGATCTTGAATACTCCATTAGGGGCTTGTTCTAGAGTGGTGTGTATTAAAGAAAGATTCTATACAATATGACCACTTTCCAGTACGATTGGGGGTTTTGGAAATTGGCCTTGCTTTTTCCAAGGGAGTGTGTAAAGAGGAGAGAAGAAGAAAGAAAAGGAAGCAGGAGGGAGGGAGGGAAGAGAAGTAAGAGAAGAAGAATGAGGAGAAATGGGAGGAAGAAGAGGAAGAAAAAGTGAGTAGGCATTTACTCCTTCAATTTCAAGCTCCTATCCATACATTTTTTTAAATTCTCTCTTCCATTTTATAGCTGGTCAGGTCAGCAGAAGGAAAGCACATATGAGCAAATAGTAAATGGTCCTCATTTGCAATACTTGGAAACAGCTGAATTTTTCAGTTTTGAGAACATATGTGTTCATGGTAGTGATTTTATATTATACACACACAGGCATATCCTTAAATAGAACTGTTCTCAGTTGACTTGTTATTAAAATATATCAATATTTATGGTACTTTGAGAAGAATATCATGACTTCCAGGTGTTGCCCACGTGAGTAAGTTTGGGAACCACTGTTCGTATGTGTTTGTGGTTGTGACTTCATATTGTATAATATAATATAGCTATATTTCTGGAAAATTGTTTCCAATTCAGATGAAATTAAATAGATCAGCATTTCATAATATAGTACACAGAATGCTAGGCCCCACCAGGTGCTCTCCATCTGGCCAAGTCTGAAGCAGAGATGCTCTGCAAGGCCTCTCACTCTTTCTGGAATTCCTCATCTGTGGAAGCATCTTGAAGGTGTTCCTTGTGTTCACCAACTGACAGTGGCTTCGGTAGGTATGGAGTGCCACCCACCCCTCCCCAAATCCACCAACTTCCACAAGCAAGTGAGATCCAGATTCTTTAAGGAGTTCCTGCTGCACCCTGATGGGCTCAGAGAGCCGCGTTCCCCATCAACACTTGACTTCCAGCTTTGCTTGACTGTGAAGGCTGTAGAAGGAGGAAGCCCACACGTGTGTCCCCTGCAGAGCCAGCTAGCAGGGTTGTGTGGGTAAGTCTCCTCTCTGGAAACTTAGCTCTGCTGCTGATAACGACTCAGAGAATCATTGTGCAAAGGAGAGAAGGAGCAGAGAACGTGGCTAAGAGGAGAAGGAAAGAATACATACAAAGGTGATTTGGGTCCTAGCTGCAAGTCTATGGCTCAGACGACAGCAGTTTGGGTTTACTGCAGCAGCCAGAGCCTGAATTTGACCCTTTGTACTGTGGAAGTGTTTTGACAGCTTCACTCGGAGGTGTCTCCAACATCATGAATTTATGCCTGTGCTACCTATTCACTCAATAACCTTTTGCTTAAACTTATTATATTCACCATTTCCATATAATATGCTATACCATCTATTCCGGATGAGAGAGAGAAAGGAGAAGCAGAAGCAGAGGAAGGGGAGGAGGGCTTAGCTAACATCCAGAGAAAAAGTTTGCCGACTAAATTGCACCATGATGCCTTCTTATCATAGAAGTGTTCTTTCTCAGGTGTTGAAAGTACTTGTCTAGATGTCTGCCAGCGTATACTCCTCTCCCTACTACTTCCCATCCCATGTAAGAAAGGAGCCCTTATGGCTTTTTGTCCACAGCTGATGAATGTTCCTTCTGTGTCATCGCCCAATAAATCCACTTGGTCTTGGAGCAGCCTTGTCCAGTGCAAAATCTCTTGAAATTTTCAGCCTGGGACCGCCTAGGTTTGGTTTCAGGGAGAGAGGAATGTGACAAAAAGCTTGCATGCACTGAGCTGGGGATGGGGTTGGCCAGGCTAGTTGCTTCATGCATATGTTATAGATGCTTGGCACTGCTCCACGGGGCAAGGGGGAACAGAGGCAGCAGAAGCCAAAAGATTCCAGGCTGTGTCCTGATTCCAAAGATGTCAAAAGAAGGGAGGTGGGCAACTTAGACTCAACAAAACCACTTCTTAGAAAAAACGCTTTGGGATTGGCTCAGCATGTGAAGGGTACCTGCTGCCATGCCCTGAGTGGGTCTTCAGCATCCAAATGAAAGAAGGAGAGAACTGATGCCTACAAGTTGTCCCCTGACCTCCACAGGCACATAGTGGCATTTATTTACATAAATAAAATTTTATTTTATAAATATTTTAAAGGTAGTTATCTTGTAAACAAAACCAGTTAAGTCAATAATGCTGGCCAGATATCAAAGTAAAATTATATATATTTAAAATCTTACTAGATACTATAATTGCCTATGGAGGGTAGACCTGAGGCTTGCTCTAAGAAGTGAAATTTGTTTATGAGAGTTATGTGTTAAATCATATTAATACCAAATGAAGACTATCTCTATTATTGAAGCAGAAGAGTAATGAGAGTTAATTCATGCTGGGTCTATGGGCTGTCTAAGACAACGGGAGCTCACATCAACAGTGTAGCTTATACTTTAGAAGACGCAAGTAAATACTGTCCTTCACCAGTACCAGCCCCTCCCCTGTCTCTACTGCTCCTTCTCTCTCTGTGTTAATGGTCTTTGACAATTGAATCCAGGGCCTTACTCATCCTAGGAAAGAGCTTTACCACTAACAGCCACATTCCTGCCATGTTTCCTGTTTTCATCTACAACAGGTGAAGATAAATTGACCAGAAAAAGCCAAACAAGAGGAATAAGCAGGGATGGGTGGATTCACAGGGCTAAGTGAAAACTTGAAAACAAAGTCTGTGTTATAAAGATAGTTTGCAGAGAGACCTCCCAATCTGAACGGGGCACTGTTGTATCAGGTTTTGTTTGTTTGTTTGTTCCCATCATATTCCCATTCATACGTTGGTAGCTGAAGATCCATCCCATCCACCTGTGAAGCTCCACAAGGCTTGATAGCATTTGTGTTTTAGGGTCTTGAATAAGGTACGAGCCACTCTGGACTCTTCTCTGGACTGTCCGGGGTGTTCATCTAGAAGCTCGCTAAGATTGCGGGCAGTTTTCAGTTCATTATGATTGCAGAATAACCAACCCGGGCTGCCCCTAAGAGCCGTTCACAAGTTTTCTCCTTTCTCCAAAGCTAGCAGTGGCAAACTGAACCCCGAGACTTCAGTTTCTCTGATTTCTCCTGCTGATCACATGGAGCCGCTCAACGGTGAAAAGCCCTTCTTTCTGTCCCACGGGACCTGTTTGGTTCCCAGCACGCACCTCAGACATCTCACAGCCACCTGAAATTCCATCTCCTGCACCCACAGCCACATATGCATACACACAAATGAGCATGCACGTACACACATATATAAATAAAGCTTTTTTAAAGAATTCAATCTTTAAAGGGATCTTGTGATTAGATCAGTATTTTGTATCTACACAATAGGCGTAGATTAGGGTTTGATTGAATAGAGCCGGGGACAGGAAATGTTGGTGGGCCAACTTTAGAGTTCTGCCAACTACCGCTGTCCTCCAGGATCAAGCTTGATTGCACAGAAGTGAAATGGAGAGAGACCCTTGAGAAATTCCAGCAGTGACTCTGGGCAGAGTTAAAGTGGACTTTAAAACAAAGCCTGTCTGCTCGTGGATAATGTTACAGCAAGGCTCCAGAGTAAATCACAACCATAACAAAGACAGAGGGTTAACTTTCTATTTATTTTCATGCAAACACGAGCTGCTTCCTAGAAATCCATGAGTGAATTTCACTTAAAAACAACAATTTGACAAAGTAGTTATCTAAACCTGCGTATGCTGAGACTTCCCTAAATATGGACAGAGGTTTTCTTTTGTTTAAGTTTGTTGTTAGCTCTTAAACTGAAGACAGTTGTCATAATCAAGTTAATTGTCTCACCCTTAAAATCTGTGTGCTGCAAATAGAGGTATTTACAAACACGAGCTGCATACACCCATGCATGCCCTCATCTGATTCTGCTTAAAAGCTGGACTGTTCAACGGCCAGCTTTATTATTTGGACTTCAGTCACAGCAGGAATGCAGATAAGTTCAAAGATACAACAGAACTCTGAAGCCAAAATACACTAAATCCATCCTACTGAAAGGAGGCAGTTGTGTCCCGTGGAGATGATGGAGTTCAGACCAGGCAGCAGCCCCTCCCTGCTCTGCAGGGCAGGGCTTCTATCTGGTGCTCCAGCTCCTGGAGCTGGGAATTTACCACAAACACACTGCCTTGGGGAACAGTGTTAGCTAGCAGCTGAGAAACTGCAGAAGCAGGCTGCTTCCCAGTGACTTCCAGATACCATCAGAAGGCAAGAAAATAATTAAAATCCTAATTAAGTAGTTTCTCATCTGGCTCATTTGAAGACACTCCAAAACAGTCAGATTTAAGGCCTGGTAAAAACAGCTGAAGCATTCGATTCGCCTGTTAAAATCTTGGTTAAGTCAGGTTCACACAAGTAATGTAAAGGAGAGACCTGAATTAATAGCTGGGTAATTCAAATGCAAATAATTTTGCTGGTGGTATTTGTATATTTTATGAAAGCTTATTTTTTAATTCACTTAGTTTTATTTTATAAGTACAGATTCCTCTTGGTTCTCACATAGTATTGTATAAGCAATAGTTTTCTTCCTTCCTTCCTTCCTTCCTTTCTTTCTTTTTTTAATAATATAGCACTATGGGAGGAAGGTTGACAAAAAGTCCAAGAACACAATGAGACTTTATTTTATTGAGGCAAGGTTTCATGTAGCTCAAGGTAGCCCAAATCTCACAAGGGCTAGGATTACCCTAAGACAAAAAGACTTTAAATAGTTACATTTATCAAATATTTTATAGTTTTAGAAATTTTGATGCAAAAAAATTATAAAATCTCCATTACTGCTTGCATTAGCCACTTCTCTAAGTAACTTAAGTACAGAATGTATAAGATCTACCAAGGTTTGTAAGTGAAATTTGGTTATGGCTTTGTCTTTTAGGTTGTTTTCTTCTGAATAACTTCTCTCAGTTACTCTGGACTGACATTTCTTTACAGCTCCAGTAAAAACAAAATATTACTGTTTCTCAGGAGACATGTTAAAATTGGATCTATTATTTTATTTTTAAAAATTTGTATGTGGATGGGTGTTTGGCTTGCGTGTATGCACGGTGCCAGCAGATGTCATTGGACCTTCTGGAAATGGAGTGATAGTTGTGAGCCCCTCTGTGGGTTCTGGAGATTAAACTCAGGTCTTCTGCAAGAGCAGCATGTGCTTTTAACTGCTGACCCACATTAAAATTATAAATACAGAAATGCAGTTAATGAGTCTAAGCAAGTGGAACCATAGGTAAGGTGTGTGTGCTCACACTCCGTGGTGGATCACTCAGTAGGGATTTGTTGTTACTGTTTTGAAATGGCTAGTTAGTGGCGACAGTCGTAGACCAGTGTTTAAATCTGAAGTACTATTATGTCATAATTTGTGTTCACTCCTGGGTAAGTTTTAAATTCTAGTGTGCATCTACTCCCACTCTGATCCCTGACCTGACCCCCACCCGCCTTTCAGACTTCAGACTTCCATGCTGCTGGTTGCATGCTTGGAGGGAACCCTGTCTCTGGCTTCATGGCTTCCTCTCTTCTGCTTCATCCTCCCATGCTTCCTCTCATCTCTAAGCATTTTGGTTGGGGACAGGTAGCGGGCTTGAACCTGTGGAGTTTGAGCCGGACTTTGGTTTAAATCCCAGCTGTGCCGCTTATAAACCGTGTAGTTTGGGGCAACTCGGTCAGTCTCCTGTAGGCTTCTGCAGTTGGCATGTGGAGATATTACCATGTTTTACAGAATTCCTCTGAAGAGCAAATAAAACGGAGAGTATAATATCCCTTCACGATTGAATATTGTTTCTTTCCGTGTTAGTTACTGCTCTATTACTGTGATCAAGGCAAATCTTATAAACAAGGCATTTAATCGGGGGCTTGCTTACAGTTTTGGAGGGTTAGTCCATGATCATCGTGGTAGGGAGCTAACAGGCAAGGTTGTTGGTGCAGTAGCTGAGAGCTCTTTACATCATGATCCAATGGAGTGGGGTTGGGGAGGAGAGACAGAGAGACAGAGACTATGCCTGGCCTGGGCTTTTGAAATCTCAAAGCCCATTCCTAGTGACACACCTCCTCCATCAAGGCTGTACCTACTCCAACAAGGCCACACCTCCTAATCCTTCCCAAACAGTTCTACTAACTATGGGGAGTCGTTCTCATCCAAACCACCACACTTTCATATTGTTGTTTCTGGAACCCAGTGTGAGCGAAACAAACCCTGACTACTTTCTTAGCTTTGTTGTAATTGTCTTTAATGTCCCGGTCCCCATTTGAAACCTTACTTCTTCCCCCTAAGGAAAACTTGAGCAACTCAAGTGAAGAGGGTTCTTTTATTTAAGACTAACTTACCCAGTTTCTGGAGGAGGCTAAGAGTGAAGGTGCTTGGTAAACCCCACATTACAGTATCCTTGCACTATAAGTAAAAACAAGAAATCCGCTGTGTTTTAAGTTTCTATCAGTACTTCATTTTATTTACCTCCCTTCTATGCATACTTCCATATTAATTATAGCTTCCACACCTACAACCCACATTTTCCATACATTCATTCAAAAGGCCCATCCATGCTCCAGCTGCTGAGTAATTGCTTTCCCGATTTTGTAGGCCTTTACCTTCTCAACAAGTCAGCCCCACACTATCCACACTGTTCTCACAGATCCTCTTGTTGCAGATTATGTACTTAGATATTCTTTGACCATAGAGATAGTCAGCATGAGATGCTGAATATGCAAGTACTCTATCTACACCAGTGATTCTTAACACGTGGGTCATGGCCCCTCTGGGGCTGCATATCAGATATTTACATTGCATTTCATAACAGTAGCAAAATTACAGTTATGAAGTAGCAATGAAAATAATTTTATGGTTAGAGGTCACTCCGACATGAGGAACTGTATCAAAGGGTGGCAGCATTAAGAGGACTGAGAACCACTGTTCTAGACTGTTATATTCTTGGCCTCAGGCTTGGTTCTTAAGCTTGCTCATCTATCTTCTCCATACAATGGGAGCTTAAAGACCTTGTCTGATTTTATTGAGTGGCATTTTCTCAAGCCAATCAGAGTAAACTAATACCTGTTCTTTTTCTTCCCTACAGCAATAGGGAAAACAAGGATTTGTACTGCATGTATTTACACAAATCAATTAGGCATAGTTATTCCACATGATCACAGGTATGGGGAGCCTTCCTGATGGGCTGATTTGTCTTGTCTTGACTTTTGTAGTTTGGGAGACTCTGATCTCTGCCGTTCCCTCTTGCTGATGAGACTCTTGTCATGAAGTGACTTCTGTGTTTAGCCCCAGTTCTTGGAGCTAACAGGAAAGGGGCTTGGAGGCTAAGAACAGGGATTCCAGGCCAACAATAAGAACTCTTTCATAAGTTGTAGAGCTAACACAATAGCTTTGCTTTTGGAACTTGAACATAGACCCTTCTCTTTACCTGTCATTTCTTGCAATAATTTTTCTCTTAAAGTACTAATTTTTAATATTTGAAAAAAAATCAGTAAAAGGGAAAGAAATGCCACCTATGTTTCCATGTCTTATTGTAACCATATAAACATCTTTCAACACAACTCTATGAGTTGCCTCTTGTTGGTACGTATTACATATGTAACTCAATCCATGTCTTTGTTGTTCCCTGTGAACAAGGAATCAAAAGTACTAATCATGCATAGTATTCTGTAACCTTTTCCCACTCACCAATGCATATGTCATGTTAACAACCACACCACTACACTATTATTTTTAATGAGCTGCTTCTGTCCCACTGAATAGTAGTGATATACTTTATTTAACTCCTGTTGAATATATAGACTGAGTGCTTCAGTGGTACAGTGGAGTCTGTGTACGTTCTGAACTGTTTCTTTAGGTGACATTCCTAAAAATTAATTCCTAGATCAAATTGTGTAAATGTTAAAATGCTTTGTTTTAAACATTACACAAAAATATGGGCTAGTTTTTTAAAAAATTAAATTGGGCCGGGTGGTGGTGGCGGCACACACCTTTAATCCCAGCACTCAGGAGGCAGAGCCAGGCGGATCTTTGTAAATTCAAGGCCAGCCTGGTCTACAGAGCAAGATCCAGGACAGGCACCAAAACTATACTAACAAACCCTGTCTCGAAAACAAAGAAACAAACAAAAATTAAATTGGTAATATACATATTCAAATGTATATCTGCAAATACATATATTCTAATGTATATTTGTCTAGTCCCACTCCTGGTGTTAAATATGGCTAAACTGAAATTTTGCAGTTTTTTCCTTAGACCAGTATTTAGATACCATGGTGCTACATCTTAGGATTCGTATTCTAAAAGGCTTTTGATGGGGCTAGGGATGTAGCTCAGTTGGCAGAGTACTGGACTAGCATGCACAAGACCCTGGGTTCGATTCCCAGATACCACATGAACCAAGTGTGGTGATTTATGCAGTGATCCTAGGTTTCCAGAAGCAGAGGCAAGGGAATCAGTAGGTTAAGTTAATCCTTGACTATACAGTAAGTTGGAAGCCAGTCTGGACTACATGAAGCCTGGCCTTTAAAAGAAGGGGAAGGAGAAAAGGCTCTTGACATATGTTGCCAGCTGTGTTCCTCAAGGTCAGGCGTGTTCCTCAAGGTCAGGCGTGTGCGCCTTTTGTCTTTGCACTGTTCTCTCCCAGTCTGGTCAACATCACATATTGTTGTTATGAAAATTTAATTAAATTGATAACGACAAATTGCAAGTCCATTTTCTCAATGTATTATTAATTCAGGCTTGGTGATGGTAAAAGTTTTTAAATGATGATTGGTTTAGTTCATTCAGGTTTTTTATTTTTTAATTTTATCGATCTATTCCTTGATAATGACACACATCTACACTGTACTGAAGAGGTTTTTGTTGTTGTTTTTTTTTTTTAAATACGTTTTGCATACTTTTTAAAATGGAGTCACTAGCTAGTTGTTCAGGAAAACATGCTACTTTCTTCCCAAGTGCAGAAGTCAACTTCTCAGCCTGCTGTACAGTGACATGTGGCTACCTGGCCAAGCTCTGGTCACAAGTCTGTACATGCTACAATTAAAATTTGAATGAGCTTGCTATCCTGTCTGGAGACTGGCACAGAATTCATTCCCTTGCCTATTTAGATTGTTGACAGAATTTTGTTCCCTGTAGTTGGAGGACCGAAGCAGAGGTTTTTGTAAGCTTGCAGGGAAAGACCATTCCTAGGGACTGAAAGTCACCTGCAATGGCTATATTGCTTCTCATGTCGGAATCTGACTCACAGTTCTGTCTTCCTACTCTACCTTAAGAGCCCACACTGTTTGCACTGGGCTCACCTGGCTGGACCAGGAGTAATCTTCCTAGTTTAGTATCAATCAGGACTGGGACCGCATCCAGGTTGGCAGAGTGCTTCTCTGGCATGTTCAGGCTCTGGGTTTGTTTCCTGGCATCACACAAAGGAATGGATGGACACAGTGACACATCTCTGTAATCCCAACACTGGGTTGGGTGGGGTGGAGGCAGGAGGATCAGAACTTCTGTTATCCTCTACTACATAGTGAGTTTGAGGCCAGCCTGGACTACAAGAAACCAACCAACCAAACAAAAACTCCAACTTATAAGTAACCTTAATTCCATCTGCAACTCGGATTTCCTTTTGCCATTCAAAGTACTTATTCATATGCTACATGAAGTCAAGTTTCCACTGACCACACTCTCTTCATCACCCACCCTGGAATCTGAATCTTTGCATGAGATTGTACTTGTACTCTCCGTTTAGACCAGTGGTGGTTAAAAGTTATGTAGGCAAGGCTCTGCTGATGCTCATGAGTAAAAATTGTATTCACTAATCTGATTAAGCCTCCAGTCTAACATCCCCATGTTTGAGTGCTTGTTCTAAATGGCTTTCGATATTTCTGAGATTGTTTTGGCATAAGCAAATAAATAGCACGTATTTTCCAAAACATGCCATTGACCTTTTGCATATTCCCATTCTCTCTCTTTGTGTGTGTGCATGTTATTTTCTACACTTCCCTCATTCTTCTTAACACTGCCTTTATGTTCTTTCTAAGAAGCCTTCTGTGGAGGCGGAAAATATAACCACCCCAGCTGAAAGGGGAGGCAGTTGTGGAATCTGCACGGGATTCCCAAAGAGAAGCCTTATGAACAGACAGACACACTGTAACAACTGCACACCTAATTCTGTAGAGGTATCTTCATCACAGAACCATGTGAGTCTGCCTTTCTTTTATTGGGATGAAACACATGTAGACTAGAGCTCAGCAATTTTCCCAGTATAAAGGACAGAATTCAGTGTTACTGTTGCATTCAAACTTGTTGCTGCCCTTGCCACTATTTATACCTAAAAAAGTGTCACCCTCCATTAGCCATCCCAGGCTCACTTTCTTTAGAAAGCATTTGAATTATTTTCAGTCTTCAATAATTTTTGACTCATTCATCCCTCTTTAAAAATCACTGTCATTCAAAATAGGCTATGACCAATAATTAAGTCTAGTAATTAAAATGAACAATATCTGGTCATTTCATCAATAAAATTATAGAAATAATAAAAATTTGTGCTTTTAAACAATAATTTTCAGATACTTTTGTTGTTGCTGAGGTGGTTTTCTAGGTTAATATTCTTAAGTGGAAACAAAATGTCCTTGGGGGAAATATTGTAAAAAAAACATTTTGCATTTTTCTAAATGGAAAAAAAAAACCACCAACAACAACCAGCAAACAGCTACCATAAATAAGACTTTTAGACTACTCTAAGATGTCCAGGATACATTTGTGAAGTATTGTTTGGGAGCAATGTGAACAAATAGCACCATAATATGAAAAGTGAGTGACAGAAACCTCAAGATAACCTCATTTGCTTAAGAATGAACCTCAGTAAAAACATGTTCTCATATGACATTTAATGAGTTTAAGCTATAAAATTGCTATAGAAACCTCATTAAAAACTGTGTTCTTTTGTGGAGGACTCATGACTTCCTCAAAAAAGATCTTAGTGGAATGATAAGAAGTGAAAATGACATAATATGACTGTAATAGTGTTCTGCAAGGGCCGGGCATAGTGGCACTGACCTGTAATCCCAGCACCCGGGAGGCAGAGGCAGGCGGGTCCCTGTGAGTTTGAGGCCAGCCTGGTCTACAGAGCGAGATCCAGCACAGCTAGGGCTACACAAGGAAATCTTGTCTCAAAAAATAAGCAAACAAAAAATGTTCTAGTGCAAATATTAGTGTAAAACTAGGAATAGAATGATGGTGTTAATTATAAATAACTGGCATTAGAAATTCTGGACTGCCTTAGCAAGTTTTGAATGAAGTATTAAGATCTTTTCTTGTATTCATTCTTTCCGAGATATGGGACTGCAGATGGTTTTTTCTTTTCTTTTTCTTTTTTTTTTCTGCACATGTGTGCACATCCTTACTGTGTCTTTGGATTACATGCATTTTGAAGGCTGAGGACCTTTGTGGTTTTACCCCTGAGGAGTTGGATATTATTGCTTTTATTTTGAAACTCCCTGAAAGCAAATATAACTTAGATTTCATGTCAGGGAAAAACTTAATACAACTACTTTTTAAACAACAAAAAAAATTTCCTCCTTGTGAACCTAGAATAGATCTGAAAGTTAAAAGCATATAAATACTGTAATTTTGTGAGTTTTATGATATAAAGACTTTTTCCCCTTGGGATTCCATTTTAAAATGTCAATTGTTAAACTTAACACTTAATTTCTATAGGTGTTTTTGCATATTATTCATTGACTTGCCAAGACAATTTATTTTTTAAAGTAATCTTTACATAGTTTTTAGAAGTCATTATAATCTAGTTCAAATCAGGTAGGATCCAAAAAGTTTTAAGCATTGTTTTTCATACTACAATTCTCTTTATACACATGAAAAGCATTAATTATGACTTTTCAAGGAAGTCTATATGGAAGTAATCACAATATGATCATTTTAAAGAGAGTGTGATTCCTAGATTGCATCTTAACCAATATTTCTTAATAATGAAATCACAATATTTGGATTCAACAATTTGCCAAATTTACTGCAGTGAAAAGGAAGTAGTCTCAAGGGAGTCCAGGAGGGAAATGAGCCTCCCTTCTCAAACATTAACTTTGATCCAATATACTTAATGTGATCAAAATAAAATTTTTGCACTGCCTGATACTCTGGAGTCACAGTCCCATTTAATTTGTTTTAATAAAGGGAGCTTTAGCTTTAGTTTATCTGCTAATGATTCTTGAAACAAGATATTTGTTGGTTCATTTGAAGAATCTAATGAAAGGCTATGGGTAAGGAATGGAAGGGAGGGGGTCTTTCTTTATTTTTATTATTTTTATGTGTGTAGGTTTCTTGCCTGCATATTGGTCTTTGTACCACGTGCACATGCTGCCCAAGAGGCCAAAAGTGGGCTTCAGATCTCCTGGAACAGTAGTTACAGATGGTTGCGAGTGGCAATGTCGGCGCCTGACCTCCAACCAGGGTCCTCTGGAAGAGCAGCCAGTGCTCTTAACTGCTGAGCCAGCTCTCCAGCGGGGTGTGTGGACTTAGGCAAAAACCTGCTTGTGTTACAGAGGACGCATTACTGTGCAAGAAACAGTAAACATGGGTGTGGGAAAAGGGTGAGAGTTAACTTGTAACAAAAATGTTCCAATCTACCTGTCAAAACATACAGCTGGCACCTTCCTGTGAGAGTTGCCTATCCCAGTGTAAAGTCCAAGGGTACACAAATACATGATACATAGATACGTGATGCACAGATACATGATACATAGATACACAGATACACATGATACATGTGATATACATGATATACAGACACACAGATACACGGATACACAATACACACAGATACACAAATACATGATACACAGATACACAAATACATGTGATACACAGATACATATGAGACACAGATACCTGATACACAGATACATAATACACAGATGCACAGATACACAAATACACATGATACACAGATACAAAGACACAAATACACAAGACACATGATGCACAGACACCACACACACAAATACTCATGGTACACAGATACACAGATACATATGAGACACAGATATATGAATACATAAGTTTGATAAGCATTTTTCCTACTAATCATGTGCTTCCTGAATCCTACTTTTTTAATACTATATCCCCCCCCCCCCATCTCTTTTGTTTGTTTGGTTTTGAAACAGGATTTTGTATAACCCAGACTGGCCTCGGACTTGCTCTGTGGTTGAGGATGACCTTGAACTTCTGATTCCCCTGCCTCTATCTCCCAAGTGTTGGGATTATAGGGACAGGCCACATGCCTGGTTCTCTGCTGTGCTGGGAATGGAATTCGGGCTTTGTGAATGCTAGCTAGGCATTGTACCAACTGAGCAGACCCTCATCCTTAATTTGATCTGTTCTATTAGCATAGGGAGAATATTTTAATGTGACTCAAAACTTAAAATGTTAAAACTTTTTGATAAATATTAATGAAAGCACCTCATTTAAAGAAGAAACCTTTAAAAAGACTAGAAATATAAATTGTTGGTGACTGTATAAGCTGGAGTTAGGGTCAGCAGACAGTGCGAGCTGAGTCATATGCAGTTTACCCTGCATTGATAGCAGAGTTCAGGGGCTCTGTGTCCTCCCACCCACTCACCACTTACCTTCTGTTAGCATCCATGCAAAGTTTCTAATCTTTTCTTAATCTTCACCAGCTAACGGGGAGTGGGGGGGGGGTGCTTTTCTAATATCATGGGATTAAAAGTATTTTCTTTAATTCTGACTTTTTCTCTTCTGTATTGGAGGAAACAGTACCAAAGTTCATTGTGCAAAAAAATTACTGACATCTGTTTTCTTTTTCAATTCAACTTAACTGAATTTATAATTGTTTTCAAGAAGCCCCCAAGCTTGTGGAAACAGATTCGTACTGAATGCATTTGCTAGTTTGGTTTACATGGTTTTCAAAATATGAACTGTGGTGCCATGTGTGTATTTAGGAACATGCTTTGAGCACAGTAAACAATAAAATAGTGAAAAAACTTGGCCATTTTTTAAAATAAGGACAAACCTCTTTCATAAAGTCTAAGGAATGGAGCCTCCTGGAACTAAAGAAGAAAAACACACTTTACACCCAAATGTTTGAAGCTAGAAGAGCCTTCATCTCTCTTTGCCCCCTCACAGTCTGAGGACAGGATATAAATGGGGTTTTGGTGGTGTGAGATGATGGATGAGGGTCTCCTCTGGTTGCCTGAGGATCTGTGACCAGCACAAAAACTGCTTGGTCTGGGTTAATTAATTGCAGGAACAGTTTATTCTGATGCAGGGCAAGCACCTTGGCTAAACTCTCAGCATCTGTGTTGATTAAAGATCCGAGGCCGGAGAAAGCACATAGTTGGGGGTCTTAGCTAGTTTGGGAGCCATCTGGGCTTCTTTTAATGAGGGAGGGCTTCTGCATTCCAAGTCTCAAAGCTGCATTATTCTAGTCAGCATTAATGGGTGCCTCTTGCCCAGAACCACAGCACTTCAATTAAGAGGCTATGATTTTTCTCGGGTTATTTGTGTCAGCATTCTACCAGGGCTTCTCTATTACTTCTCATTTCCTTCAGACCTAGTGATAAGAGAGCAGAATAAAAACCTTACTGGCCTTGTTGAAGTCCAAGTCCTGGGTGGAGAGTAAACAGAAATTTGTTAGTTTTGAATGTCACTGTCAACGACATGTCCACTAGGCTTGGTGGCACCTTTGAAAGGTGAGTTACAGAATGTGTGTTTTTCTGAAAATCTTATCTTCAGGATATTATGTCTACAATCAACTCTTGTTGGCTTTCACCTTGTGTTTTGTTCTTTGTTCCTGTAACTATAAGAAATGGTCTCACAAGTTCAATAAAAAGGAAACAATAAAAATAGAAAATAATGTCACATCAAAAAAAAATCCCTCAGGAAGTTCATATTTGGTAACTTTATGGCTTGATTGCTTATAAAATGATGAAGCTAATCCAAGGATTTTATTGGAATCCTAAATTACATGCCAAAAGGATGTTTAAGCTCATCGTTAGCTTTGATGGCATTCAAGGCAACAACAACTTAGGTCCAAGCAGCATTTTACCTCAAGTGTTTGCTCTTTGTAAACATGGAGGTTTTAGTCAGGCACTGCTAATAGTCTGTTCATTATGCCAGAAACTAGGATCACTTCCTCATTTCAACTTGGAAAACATTTTTATTATCATTACAAATACATGGTTATAGAGTGCACAAATGGATTTGTAAAATAATAATACAATAAACCCTTATTTCCCCCTCACCCTAAGAATTAGTATATCACAGATTGGTCCTCAGTGCAATGCCAGCTGCACTTACTTCCAACCCTCCCCTGAGGTGACTGCAGTTGGCATTTAAATGGTATTTTCTCTTCCTTTTAAAAAATTCCATTTGTATACATCCTTACATTTTGTGTGTGGTATATGTATGTGTGTATCTGTGTGTGTGTGTGTGTGTGTGTGTGTGTGTGTGTGTGTGTGTGTACACTAGAACAGTAGTATATGGATGTTTGTGCACCTTGTCTGTTTTGTGCACTTATGTGCTGCAGAGTGAAGTGTATAGTTGTGACTCATTCATCAAGAATGCTATAGAGTAATCCATTGAGCAAGTATGCTAAAATTTACCAAAATGTTCCATTGAACAAGGATGTTGGGTGGTTTTAAGTTTTGCTATTAGGAAGAGAGCTGACATGAAGACATTTTCTAACACAAATGGGTAAGAATTTCTCTGCACAGAACTCCAGAAATGAAATTACTGGATTTTTCACATTCACCAGTATCTTAGGCTTCCTATTACTGTGATGAAACACCATGACCAAAAAGCAAGTTGAGGAGGAAAGTTTATTTGGCTTAAACTTCCATATTGCTGTTCATCATTGAAGGAAGTCAGGACAGGAACTCAAGCAGGGCAGGAACCTGCCGGCAGGAGCTGATGCAGAGGCCTTGGAGGAGTGCTGCTTCCAGGCTTACTTCCCAAGGCTTACTCACCACCAACCCAGAGATGGAACCCCCCCATAAAGGACTGGGACCTCCCATATCAATACCTACTTTAAAAAATGCCTTACAGCCAGGTCTTATGGAGGCATTTTCTCAGTTAAGGTTCCCTCCTTTCAGGTAACTCCAGTTTCTGTCAAGTTGATGTAAGACTAGCCAGCACTACCAGTAATGTATGAGTGTTCCTGAGGCACTGTCTTCAGCAACATCTGCTATGATGGCTGTTTGTATGAGAATCTGACTTGTTGAAGCTTATCAAAATACTTAATAGATTTTATTTATTTATATGGTTCACTGTTGTGTGTATGCATGAGTGTCTTGTGTACCAGTGTACCAGGCTGCATGTGTGGAGATCAGAGGATGACTTGTAGGGGTAGGTTCTTTCCTTCTCCCATCTAGACTGTGAGGGGTGGAACTCAAGTCCCAAGCTTGGCTGCAGGTGCCTTTACCCACTGAGCAATCTTGCAATCCCTCTAGACTTCTTTTTTCAGTGAAGTTTTAGTTTCATAGGAAAAATGAACATGAAATAAATTGAGTTCCCATATATGCTCTGCCACGGACAGTCTGCTCTGCTGCCGTCTTGTGTTAGTGTGGTACATGGGTGTGCTAGACCAAAGTGCATAGTTTACATCAGGGTTCACTTTTGGCATTCTATGTTCTCCAATTCTCAGTAAACAGATGATGTGTATCTACAATTGCCACATGGAATATTACCCCTTCTCTGAAAATCCCTTGTTATCTCTTCCTTTCTTCCCTTGAACCATTGATCTTTTCATCATGCTATATATTTTTCCTTCCCTAGAATGTTATGTAGCTATAATCACAAAATATGTAACCTTTTCAGATTGGCTTCTCAGCAACATGCACTTAAGGTCTTTAAAAATGACCTTTTGTAGCTTAAGAGCTCATTTCTTTTTTTATTGCTGAATAACATCCCATTGTTCAGATGTACCACAGTTTCTCTATCCATTCACCAACTGAAGGGCAGACAGCTTGGTTACTTTTAAGCTTTAAGAATTACAAACTATAAACCTTGTTGCAGATTTGTGTGTAGATTAAAGTTTCTACCATATTAAAGACAATGTCAAGGAGTACAGTTGCCGAATCCTAAGCTAAATGCCACTTCACAGTGTAAGACTTGGGGGTGTAGCACAGTTGGAAGAGTGACTAACTGGCAGGAATGAAGCCTTGTGCTGGAGCCCAGCACCTCATCAACCAAGTATAGTGGCACAGTAATCCTATCACTCAGGAAGCAGAGATAGGAAGACCAGGGCTTTAAATTATTTTCAGCCACTTAATGAATTTGAGACTAAGACTATAACCCCTGTCCTTAAAAAGGAAAAAAAAAAGAATGAAAGGAATGAATAAAGATGGATGGTTGGAAGAAAGGAAGAAGGAAGGAAGGCAGATTAACCAAACATTTACAAAATGATACATTCCTAGTAGCAGTAAAGGAGAGCTCAGATTGCTTCACATTCCCAATCTTTTAATGTTGTCAGTGTTTAAAGTTTGGTCTTTCCAATAGGTGTGTGGTGTTATCTTCATTGTCTTTTTAAATGCATACCTGTCATCTCTTTATCCTCTGGGTGGTGTCTGTTCAGAGCTTTTGTTCATGTGCTTAGTTGAACTGTTATCTTCTGAGTTGTTGGGTTTTAAGAGTTCTTTATATATTTTGGCAAAGTCCTCTGTTTGATATGTCTTTTACAAATGCTTGTTCCTATTGCTTTCTCATTTTGACAGTGTCCTTAACAAAGTTTTTAAATTTTAGTAAGTTAAATTTGGTGTTGTATCTAATGGTCATCACCACATTTAAGGTCAACTACATTTTCTCCTATGTTGCTGTTTAAGATTTTTATATTTCAGGGTGCTCATCCCTAAAAGAGACCTATCTGTATCATACCCTCCCCTCAAAGGCTCAGGGATCTTAATGGAAGATGAGGAGGAACGAATGTAAGGAAACAGTGTTTTCTGGACACAACAGGGCAGATGCATCTATGAACTAATAGTGACTGTGACAGGGTACCCAAGACCTTCATAAAGCCAAGCCCAAACCACAGCATGGGGGAGAAGTAGGCGTGGAATTCCACCCCTGACTGAGTAACTATTGTCATTTATAATTGTTGGGAGCTGGAGATTCCTTTTCATTGTGTGACTCTGGATAGATGACACTCCAGAGCAGACCCCACACCCTAGGAGTTGGCCAACACAAACTAGATTTGATGGGAAGGGAGGGAAAGGTAGCTGGAGAGAGAAAGAAAGATGGGGGGTAGAACAAGAAGTTGTCTGGCTGGGGTGGTGGGCCTGGGGAGAGTTGGGAGGGAGGTGAATATGATCAAATAAATTATGATCAGATGAAATTGTCAAAGAATTAATTTTTTTTAAAATTAGGCTTATGAGGCAGTTCTGGATTCTTTGCTTTTGCAGATGCCTGCCCATTGTCCTGATACTATTTCCTGAGATATTGTCATTGCAACTATGATTCAGCTTTGGCTAACTTTGGGGGAATGGTGTAAGGTCCTTCTTTAATTTTACTTCTGCATATGGATATTCACTTGTTCTAGCACTAATTTTTTTTTAACTACATAGCTTTGCTTGGCCTGGAGCCTGCTATGAAGACCAGGCTGGCCTTGAACTCACAGGGAGCTGCCTGCTTCTGCTTCTGAGTGCTGAGATTAAAAGTATGTCCCACCATGCTCAGCTCAATAGTATTTCTTTAATAGATAACTATTTTTTCTCAGTGTATTACCTTTACCCTTTTCAGCCATGTGAGTTGATTTTTTGAGCCCTCCAAATGTTCCATTGTCTTTTCTTCAATTAACCCCCTACTGTCGATTCCTGCGACTTTAGAGTAAGTTTAAATCAGAGAGAGCCACTCCTCTGACTTCAGTTGTCTTCTGTGGTTGGTTGTTTTGCTCTTTTTATTCTTTTGGCTTTTTTTGGGGGGGGCACCACCCAGCTCCCAAATAAATCACACATGGAAACTTATTCTTACTTATAAATGCCTGGCCTTAGCTTGGCTTGTTTTTAGCCAGCTTTTCTTAAGTTACCCCATCTACCTTTTTGCCTCTGGGTCTTTTCTTTTTCTTACTTCTGAAAAACTTACTTTCATTCTTCCTCCTTGGCTGGCTGTGTAGTTGGGTGGCTGGCCCCTGATGTCTTCCTCCTTCTTTTCTCTAGCTCTTTCTCTCTCTCTCCTTCCAAATTTCTTCTATATGTTCTCTTTGCCTGGTCAGCTTTTAATTAGACCAATCAGGTGTTTTAGACAGGCACAGTAATACAGCTTCACTGAGTTAAACAAATGGAACATAAAGGAATGCAATACATCTTTGTATCGTTAAACAAATATTCCACAGCATAAACAAATGTAACACATCTTAAAATAACATTCTTCAGTATGGTATTGGCTAATCTGGGTCCTTGATGCTTCATAGAAACTTTTTTGCTGAGGTCCACAGAATAACTTGCTGTATTGTGAAGAAGATTCACCAAGTTCACAATTTGTATTCATAGCCAGTGATGTTGAGCATCTTTTCAAGAGTTTATTGTAGTTTGTATTTCTCTTGAGTGGAACGAATTCAAACTTTTATGTTATTATCATTGGGTTTAAAGTACTCTTTCTCACTTTTATTCTGTAGTTCTTTGTTGGTTCCAGGTTGTTTAGAAAAACAGAAATAGGATATATACTGCTATGTAGGAAGAGAGTCATTATATGCGGTTGGCTCATACAATTGTGGAATAAAGAACTCCTGTGATTTGCTACTTGTATGCTGGAGGACCAGAATAACTGATAATGCTGTTCCAGTTCAACTCTCAGGACCACACATATGAAAGTCCAGTGACAGATGAGGGTGGCCATCCTAGTTCAATCAAAGAGCAGAGTCTCCTTTCTCTTCTATTTAGGCCCTCAGTAAATCTGAGGATGCTTATACTCATTCATAAGGATCACCATCTTCACTTAGTCTTCAAATATTCAAATGCTAAGCTCTTTCAGAAACAGCCACCACCTCAGAGCAGTGTGTTACCAGCTCTCTGGGCACCTCTTATTCTAGTCAAGTTGTCTCATAATATTAATGATCACACCTGCTTATATAATTTAAAAATATTAGATCTCAGTCTACAGTCTATCTTCTCATCTCTTAGTATTTATTTCATAGACAGAAATATTTAATTTAGCAATAACTTTTGAGCAGATCTTGCTTTTGGTGTTACCTGTAGGAATTCCTTAGCTATTCCACAATGAATTTTCCCAGTATTTTCTCTGAAGAGTGTCTTAGTCAATGTTCTATTGCTGTGTAGAGACACCACGACCACAGCAACCCTTGTTAAAGATAGCATTTAATTGGGAGTTTGCTTACAGTTCCAGAATTTTGGTCCATTATCATCATGGTGGAGTGTAGCACAAATATTAAAAGGTCTTATTAATAAAAACAAACCCAGAGCCAGGTATTGGGGTAAATACTGAAAGATCAGAGAAACAGAACAAGTCACAGCCACCTCGCCTTGCCAACTTCTCAGGTGATCCTGTTTCCTCAGACTGAAAGCCTCTGAGTCCTCATCTAAATGGATCTCAGCTGAAATGCTGCTAAAAGCCTAAAAACTTAAAAAGCTAAAGTTCCTGGTCTTCACGCCTTATATACCTTTCTGCTTCCTGCCATCACTTCCTGGGATTAAAGGTGTGTGTCTTTCCCAAGCAAGACATGATATCTGAAGTCCTGGCTTTAAAGGTATGTGTCACCATGCCTAGCTCTGTTTCCAGTATGGCCTTGAACTCACAGAGATCCAGATGGATTTCTGCCTCTGGAATGTGAGGATTAAAGGTGTGTGCTACCACTGCCTAACCTCTATGTTTAATATAGTGGTTATTCTGTACTCTGACCCCTAGATAAGTTCATTGGGGTATATAATATATCAACCACAGTGGAGAGCATGGTGGCACTCAGGCAGGTATTGGAGCAGTAGCTAAGAGTTACATCCTGATCCACTGGCAGAGAGAAAGAGAGGCAGAAAGACTGGGCCTGGCATGAGCTTTTGAAACCTCAAACCCAACCCCCAGTGACTAACTTCCTCCCACAAGGCCACACCTCCTAATCCTTCTAATCCCTTCAAATAGTGGCACTCTCTGATGGCTAAGCATTTAAATATATGAGCCTATGGGGCCATTCTTTTTTTTTTCTTTTAAAAAAATGATTTATTACTGTGATTGATTTTCACATCCTGACTGCAGTTCCCCTTTCCTCCTCTTCTTCCAGTCCCTCATCCCCATTTCCTCTCTGCTTACTCCCAACCTACTCCTCCTCTGTTTCTAATAAGAAAAAAGGAGGCCTCCCACAGATATCAACAAAACATGGCATATAAAGTTGCAGTAAGACTAGGCACCTCCCCTCGTATTTAAGGCTGGACAAGGCAATTCAGTATGAGGAAAAGGGCCATAAATACCAGCAAAAGAGTCAGAGTCCCTGTTCCCACTGTTAGGAGTCCCACAAGAACACCAAGCTACACAACTGTAACATATATGCAGGGCCTAGGTCAGTCCTACACAGGCTCCCTGGTTGTCGGTTCAGTCTTTGTGAGCCCCTGTGAGCCCAGTTGAGACTGTGGGTTGCCTTGTGGTGTCTTTGCCCCTTCTGACCCCTATAACCATTCCTCCCCTTTTTCTGCAGGATTCTCCAAGCTCTGCCTAATGCTTGGCTGTGGGTCTCTGTATCTGTTTCCATCAGTTGCTGGATGAAGCCTCTCTGATGACAATTAAGCTAGGCGATTTATGAGTGTAGCAGGATACCACCAGGAATCATTTCATTGACTCCCCGCCACCCCTAGTTGTGTTTGGTTCTATCCTAGGTCTCTGGGCTATCCAGCCTCTGGGTCCTGGCACTCCAGGCAGCGTCAGAGGTGAGTTCCCTCGTGTGACCTGGGTCAGGGGCTGGACCAGTCATTGGATGGCCATTCCCACAATTTCTGTGTCACCTTAACCCTAGCACATCTTGTAGACCAGACTGGCTTTGAACTCAGAGACTTGCCTGCCTTTGCTTCCTGAGGGCTGGGATTAAAGGTATGTACCACCACTGCTTTGCCATTTTAAGTTTTTATGTTAAAATGTGAAGCAGTAGTTGAAATTGAAAAATATATCCAATATCAAATGATCAGCCCTGAAGATATACATAGAAGTAAAATTACATGGACTGAGCAAGTCAAACAATTAATGAGAAAGAGACCATGAATTAGTAAAAAAGCAAGGAGGGGTGTGTAGGAGCTTTTGGAAGGAGGAAAGGAAAGGAGAAAACAATCTAATTATAGTATAATCTCAAAAAATAAAAGAAATATTCATTTTAAGTGAGCAGTATTTATCAAAAAGGTTATTCTTTTTCTATTGAACTGACTTTTCACTTTTATCAAAATTTAATCTACCACACTTTGAGTTGCGCTATTTCTGCCTATCTCTTTTGTTCTTTGAATTTGTGGTCTGTTCTTTTCCCCATCACCATATTTTCTTAATTACTGTAACTTTATGTTAAGACAAAATCAGGAGACATAAGTTTTCTAACATTTCTATGATTTTTATAGTTGTTCTTTTCTTTTGTTATGTTTCATTTAGTCATTTTAAAATGCCCTTTGTGCCACTGGGATTGACTTAAGGCCTCACACATGCTCAACAAATGCACTTCCTTTGTGTTACAGAATTAGCTTCACAAAATTTTTAGAATCTTCTTTTCTCTGTGTATAAATAAGAATACTAAGATTTGTGTACTCTGCTAAATCTACAAGTGAGCTTGGGTATTTTGAAGAGTTAGCTACAATGTGCCTTTGGAGTAGTGAGGATCTCCTTTTATCATCTGTCTCAGCTCACTGATCTTTCTACTCAGCTTTTGCCTTCCATAGTATCTGGACACTGTATGTATTTCTTCTTCAGATTCACGTGTAAGTATTCCATGTTTTGAACTATTTAAAATGGTATCATTGTAAGTGTCAGTTTCTTATCTATTGCTAGTGTCTTCTAATATAATTGATTGATTTTGGTAAGCTTTCCTAATTTATTGATAAGTAACAATTACACATGAAGTAAAAATCTGATTTTTCCATGTAAGTAAGCATTACTAAATGTCTGCCACTATCAAGCCAATTAGCATGCCAATTATATCACAATGTTACTTCTTTTCTCATGTGAGAACTTTGAAGACCTTGGAAATTCAAGTATATGAAACAGTGTCATTAATGCTAGTCACAGGCTACTCTCTAGACTTCCAGATGAGATTGTTTTTATGTAACAGAAACTTCTACCCTTTGGCCATTACCTCTCCATTTCCTCTATTCTCCAGCCTTGGAAAATACCCGTCTATTCTATGTTTTTATGAATTATACATTCTTAGACTCCACATTTGAGTGAGTCACACAGTTTTTATTTTTCTGAGTCTGGTTCATTTAACTTGGCATAATGTCTCCCATGTCACAATATGTATGTTTTTTTTTTCTTTATAAGGGTTAAATAAAATGTGTGTGTAACATTTTTTCCATGAGTCCTTTAGTTTGACTCCATATTATGATAGCTAATGTTGGTTGTCAACTTGACACACATGGGAAGAGGAACTTCAATTGAGGAATTGCTTCCACAGATTGTTGTGTAGACAAGTTTATGGGGGCATTTTCTTGATTGCTAATTGGTATAGCAGGGGCCAGCCCACTGTGGGTGGAGTGCTGCTTAGGCAGGTGGGCCTCAATTTTATTAGAAAAGTACCTGAAAATGAGCCTTGAGGCAAGTCAGTAGGCAGCAAGCTCCACAGATCCTGATTTAGTTTCTGCTCTGTCGTCCTTCAGTGATAGGCTGTTACCTGGATTTGAAATAAACCCTTCCCTCCTCTAAGCTGGTTTTGGCTGGTGTTCAATCATAGCAACAGACGCAAACTAGAACCCATGTCTGGTTAGTCTGAATAATGGAATAATGAAGATGGGGTGCAGACAACACTTTTAGCTCTTTGGGATCCTGATTCCATTTTTTTGGATACCTACCTAAAAGTTGGATTGGCACTCATGTTTTCATTTTTCTAAGGAGCCTAGTATATGTAGTTTTCCATAATGGCTATGGCAATATACATTACCAAATACAGTATTCCAGTGTTTTCTTTAGGTTTTTATCGACACTTGTTTTTGTCCTTTAATTTTAAAGATGGTGTTTTGTTATGCAACCCAGGTAGCTTTAAATTGCTCATGAGACTAGGAAGACACTTGAGGAATGACATCTGAGGTTATCCTCTTACTCCTGTCTCCCCTATTCATGTATGTGTTGGCAAACATACGTTCACCTGTCCTAGTTAGGGTTTCTATTGCTATGACACAACACTGGGCCCAAAAAAGCAAGCTGGAGGAAAGGGTTCATTTGGATCACACTTCTAGATCATAGTCCATCATTGAAGGAAGTCGGGACAGGAGCTCAAGTGGGGCTGGAACCTGGAGGCAGGAGCTGATGCAGAGGCCATTGAAGGGTGCTACTTACTGACTTACTCAGTCTGCTCTCTTGTAAAACCCAGGACCAGCCCAGGGGTGACCCCAACCACAATGGGCTGGGCCCTCACACATTGATCACCAATTGAGAAAATGCCTTATAGCTGGATCTCATGGAAGTATTTCCTCAGTTGAGCCTCCTTCCTTTGATGACTCTAGCTTGTGTCAAGTTGGAATGCACAACTAGCTAGTACACCACCCACCCATGCAAACACACACATGCATGCAAACAAGCGCACACACACACACACACACACACACACACACACACACACAGAGAGAGAGAGAGAGAGAGAGAGAGAGAGAGAGAGAGAGAGAGAGAGAAATACACATTCATTTATACACTGGCATATACATGTCCACCCACCCAGAAACACATACATACAGAGAATATAAGGAAATAAAAATTAATTTGGTGTAGAAATAATGCCACTCAGCATTGTAAAGTTCAAATAAGACAGACACAATGCCTCTGTCATTGGCTGGGAACTTTGCCAAGCAGGCTAAGGCTAGCTGGCCAGTGGATTCTGGGATCTACCTGTCTCTGCCTCCCATCTCACCATTGCTGAGAGTACAAGTTCTTGTACTGCACCTGGCTTTTACATGGATTCAGAAACTAAACCCAGGCCCTCATGCTAGCAAGGCAAGGGTTTTTATCAGCTGAGAGCCACCTCTTCAGCCCTTTATACCACATCTGGTGGGAGGTTATTTTCTTTATGTATTTATTCCATGAAAGAGTGTCCAATCTTCTTAAATGTATTTTCTGTATCTATTAAGATGATCATATTATTTTATATTTTGTTCTTTTGATATGGTATATTCCATTTATTTATTTTTGTTGAAATAGATTTTGTTGAGAGCAAACAAATCTCACTTGATCATGTTATATGTTAATGTTTTACTGAGAATTTTCATGCCTTTGGTAAGTCATTACTTCATCACATCTGTGGACTTGCAAACAGAGATGACATAAAACATTCTCTGTTATTTTGGTCCATTCCCTATTTCTCGGTAAGCCTGGTATCAGTGTGTACTGTAACAAGTCTTTCTCTGCCCTGCCAGCCAGCTCCCAAATAACAATATGGAGACTTCTTACTAATTATGGAAGCTTGGCCTTAGCTTAGGCTTGTTTCTCACTAGCTCTTATAACTTAATTTAACCAATTTCTATTAATCTATGTGCTGACACATGGCTCGTGGCTTTCACCTCTCCTCTTGCATGTCCTGCTTCCTCTGTGTCCAGCTGGTAAAACTCCCTTTCTTCTTCCCGAAGACCTCTATGTCTGGAAGTCCTGCCTAAACCTCCTGCCTAGCTATTGGCCATTTAGCCTTTTATCAAACCAATCACAGTGACGTATCTTTACACAGTGTAATCAAACATCTTGCAACAGGGTACATCAGGAGTCCACATGCCCTTCCTGCATAACAAATTTCTAGATTTTTTTCCCTATGTGCCTAAGGGGTATGTATCTTGAAGCACGTTTTACCAATGAGCTTATGAATATTGATCGTGTTTCATTAGGTCAGCACCTTCTCAACTACAAAATGGCATTCTTCTTCAGTATTTTATTTATGAGGATACAAGTTAGAAAAAGTGTGGGGACTTATGTTCATCACTATTAACATTTTTTCCTAGTGTCCTTGTCTGGCTTTGAAGACAGAATAATGCTCTGTGGTGTAGTGTGAATTTGGAACTATTTCTCCTTTTCATTTGTTTTTCAAGAGTTTGACAAGGTTGGCTTATTGGTCTTTAAAAGTTTGTAGAACTCATCACTGAAGGCATTTAGTCCCAGATTTCCCTTGTTAAGTTTATTTTTTAAATATCAGTTCTATTTGTTTCTAGTTGCTTGCTGGTCTGTTCACATAGTCTACATCTTTAGGACAAGCTGTACATCCTACAACATTCACAGTCATTTCTGCCTGGCTTCACTTGAGGTTCTGATGATCATGTGGATCACTGATGATCCCTTTGTCCTTCCAGGTCACTGAGGGGTTCTCTGGGCTTTGTGAATTTGGATGCTTATTTCCCATTCCAGATTTGGTTATTTTGGTTTCATTATTACTTTAAATAGAAGCTTGCTGTCCTTTCTCCTTAGCATTAATTCCTTTATGCATATCTTGATTCTGTTACTGGTTGTCCCATACATCCTGTGACATTCTTTACTCCCTTTTCTTTGTTTCTTTTTATTTCTTTGATTGGATAATTTCAAATGACCTGTGTCTGGGGTCACCGAGTTTTTCTTGTATGATCAAATCTGCTTTTGAAGCTTTAAGAAGATGTTTTCATTTCTGTTATCTTGTTATTCATAGTCATGGAATTGTTCTTTCTACTGGTTTTTGTTTCTTTGTTAAACTTGTTTTTTCTTCAGGTAGGTTTTGCTTATTTTAGTTTGTATTTAGTTGTGTGTTTTTGCTTTTTTCTAACCTATGTGGGTATCCATTTCTTTAGGGTCAGTTTCTAGGGCTTCATTTTATTTCTTTGGTAGAATCTTGTTTTCTTAATTATTTTTGATAATTGAGGGAGGAGGTGGGACTTTGTCCTGTGTTTACAGGCTGGGGTCAGCAGTGTCCTCTTATTACAAGTCATATTACCTAGAGATTATGGGCTAGTCAGTTGCTGAGGTCCACAGCAGAGCAGGCTAAAGAAGTCTTTAGTGTATATATCTAGGAAATCCAAGTCCAGTGGTGCTGATCTGCTATCTGGATCTCCAAGGGTGGGTGAGCTTGGACCGAGGGGGAGCTGGTCTGAAACTTGTGTCTGTGTTCAGAAGGTCTGGTGCCAAACCAAGAAGAAACGAAGTAATAAAAGTAATGACACATTTTCCTTCCCAGAATCTAAAGCAAAATCATAACTTAACCAGGCTATGGTACAATGAGTCAGATGTGTACATCTGGGCTGTGAAGATTTTCTGGCTTAAGGTTAATGGGAGAGGGTCTGGTGTTGGAGTCTGCAATGAAATTAGAGTCACTTGCTTTTCTTCATGTGGATAGTGGTCCTCAAGGCTTCTCTGTCAGGGCATAGAGTAGGTGTGACACCTTCTCTGTCAGGGCCATAGAGTAGGTGTGACACCTTCTCTGTCTGGGCATAGAGTAAGTGTGACACCTTCTCTCTCTGGGCATAGAGTCCATGTGACACAATTTCTCTGGGTATAGAGTAGGTGTGACATCTTCTCTGTCTGGGCATAGAGTAGGCATGACACAGGCCATGAGAAAGCTCATCAGCTTCCTTTAATGCAGCCTGTATTCCATCTCAGCACTATGATATGACATTTTACCCAGATATCTTACCTCTTGGAAGGGACTTTCTTTCAAGGAGAGTTCAGATTGATGCAGTTTGTTTGTGTGTGTGAGCAAATGTCTCATGTAGCCCAAGGTAGCCAATCTCGATTTCCTTCTAAAATAATGAAAATAACAACTTCATTTGATCATTTTATATAATTTTTAATGTATTTTATTTTTATCCTTTTTCTTGCTGAATCTATATAACACACATAATTCCCAGGACAGTAAAGTGGATAACTCTCTGCTTTAAAAGGAGCTTGCTTTGGCAAGGAGCTTTAATGTTTCACATTTCTTGGTAATTGTTTTCAGCAACATAGGTCAATTTTGTTTTATGAATGATTTTTTTTTCTGTTTTAAAAACTCAGGAATTGGGACATTAACCAACTTAAGTGCCTCCCTATGAGGTATAAGTCAACTTACGGACTTCTGGGGACAAATTTTCATGACAGACAAACCAGCATGAGGCTTGGTTGTAGAAGCAGCCAGGTTGTCATATGGACCACTGTGCGAAGCGCTCTAGTAGCATGAGACAGTTTGTTCAAACACACACACACACACACACACACACACACACACACACACACCTATGTAAATGTATTTTTCAACCCATAGGATATAAGTATTCCTTTAAGTACTAGTGCTGCTATCCAAGCTAATGTTTGCTGCACTGAAATGTATAATGTATCTTACTGTCAAATCGAATTCAAAGTAACAAAATAAGAGGGGGTAAATCTGGAAGTTACGTGTCAGCATTTGTGATGTTTATTTCTTTTATTCAGTTACTACTTCCCAATTGAAGCACTGAACCGATTATATTCAGAGTAAGAGCACTTAACTGGATAATAGAGCCTATCATCATAAACATTTCCCAACGCAGCTCTCCTGACATTTACCTGCACTCACTTTCCCTGTTGATAGTTATGGTGCTATGCCAAAAGTTAACCCACTTTCCCCAAATTCGGAATTTAATCTGATCTCAAACCCATTGTTTTATGCTGCTCACTGTTGTCCTGTTATTCTCTATGTACAGTTTAATGCAATGTAATTTTAAATTTGTCTTCCTCATTTTGAATTAGCAAGTTTAAATTACTTCATAAGATACATTCACATTCTTAGACATACCTATATTTAAAAATAACAGAACAAGTTTGTTCATTAACAAAATATCCAAATACTATCCAAATCTGCTCAAGCTCCTTATGAATATGAAATAAATGCAGAGCTTCTGAAAGAAGGAAAGAAACCAAGACACTCATTTCTCATTCTCACAGGTTATTACAAAAGCACCTGTACAAGCAGATCCTCTTTCCATTTTAAATTATGCAATTTAAAAATAGTTCTTCAGACACAGAAAATTTACTAAATAAAGATACAACACATATATCTCCATGGTGTCTGCTGTTCTAAAACTGTGGAATGATTATTTAAAGGTGAGTGAGATGCTTAAAATTTCATAACCTAGAACAAGAGATAAACAAAAAGATAAGTAGCTGACAGAGGACCACTTACAGCTAGGGGCTCAGTCTACTAATACTACTCTCGGTTAATAAACTTCAGACAGAAGCAGAAATTTTTAATTTAAGGCACAGAAACAAATCAAATGGCACAAAACAAATGTCATATAAACCAATTATTGAATGCTATAAGCGAGCAGAAAGGTTGATGGGGCTCTGAATTGACTCTGACTTAAGTAAACACAGGAGGATACACAAAAGGAAGTTCAAGGGGAAGAGGCGAGCTCATGAGCATTAGAAGAGAAAGGCAGACTTTTAAAGCAAGCAATCGTCCAGCCTTGATATAACTCTACTAGTATTACAAACATTTAATTGACGGGTTTTTTTTTTTTTTTTCTTACAATGACAATAAGCCTGTAACACCTTCCTCTCATGTGTTATTTACCATCTGTTTTGGATTTGCAAGGAATGTGGAAAACAAAATTTCACACAGCAAGGTAAAAATCTTGTCCAGCTGGAATTCAATAAGGACGTTGCTGTTCAAGGTGTGCTTCTGGAAAATGCCGCAGAGCAGGATGTCTAGCCCTATCAGGAAGTAACAGAGTTTTCTGTAATTCTGCACATGTGCAGCAGAGGGCACTAACACAATTATAGTATTTAGTTCTGATGGGAGTAATTACCTGTGGTTCTGGGACTCACAGGAAGTAGTAAAACAAGAGTTTCTCATCCTCATCAATGAATAGTTCCTGCCGATCCAAATAGGGAGATTGTTTATATGAAATTTATTTAATTTTTATGGCTGAAAGGCCATAATAATCGAAAGTTAATGTTGATTATTCCCCAAGAAACGAACAACACAACAAGTGATCCCTGCACATCATAAACGGGCTTCCTCCGAAGGCCCATAGCACTCCATCAACCTTTCCCCACTCCCGTGTTCTCACATAGCTACACTCACCTAACTACAGCTTCTCCCCAAGCAGTGTCTCTAAAATCCAAAAGTGGGAAAACTTCTGGCTATGTTAGCAGCTTTTTATGATGCATCGAAGCAGCGTCTGGTTGTAATGATCTCCACAAGGTGAAGGAAACCTTGACACAAGCACAAAGAACAACAGATAGCTGGGACGGAAGAATGAGAAAGTTACCCCAAATCACACTCAAAAATGTTGTTTTATCACAAAGATGGAGAACAGATGGTCAGACAGTTTGTGGTCTTCACTTTCGAGGTAAAATTAATAGTACCGTGCTTTCTTTATGTGAAGTGCGGTGCATGTGAGCTTAGGTTAAAAAAACAAAACAAAACAAAAAAAACCCACACATTTTCTCTCTCCGTGCTCTGTAGATGGAAGATCATGGAGCGATGGTGGTCACAAAGGCTCAGTGTCCAGGTGCTGGAAGGTGAGTGCCAGGCAGTACACATGTTAACTTATGCAATAGATAAAATGTGGGGGGTTCTGTGGGAACACAGAAATGGGTATTACTCTGGGAGCCAGAGAGGACCTGCACCGTGACATTTCATTTGGGCCTTAAAGGACATGTAGACATTTTATCCTATCAAGGCTTCAAGGCATGCAAAGCTAATCACAAAATAAATGTTTCTAGCGTTCAGGGACCACTCAACTGGAAGCCACAATTCTGTATTTTGTGGGAAGTAATTATGCTATAAAACTAGTTCACACTGGATATTTGAGAAATTTAAGAGAGGAATTAGGTTTGGCTTTTAACAGAGGACTTTGTTATTCAAAGAGTCTTTAATTGTGGGTATGTGGGGAAAAGGGAGAGATTATTTGGTTCATTGCTTGGATTTTGCTAAAGTAGTTTCCTACATTAAGGAGCTGACAGGGGCTGGGGATTTGACAGCTTGTTTTTGAAAGGTTCTAGAAATTTCTCATTGGATTGTGGTATACTGGCCATGGAAACATATCATTTTGTAACCAGAAATTGTAGTTGTTGTCTCTTTTGGTCACTCTATTAGTGGTTGAAACTTATTGTCAGAACAAGTGTCCTCAGAGGGTGCAAAGATTTATTTTGAGTGCTAGACTCACTGCAGAGAGAATTACCTATAAGGTTATGACCCATGCATTCTGGAGACCTCTAAAAACATCTTGGGGGCTAAGGAAATAGCTTGGTTGGCTAAAGTTGCTTGCTGCACAAGCATAGGATATAAAACTGATTCCTAACAGCCATGTGAAATGCAAGGCATAGTGCGTTCATCTGGAATTCTTGGGCAAATCCCTGGGGTTCTGTGGCCCTGGGTTGTAGTAGCTGTGGTGATATTGTGTCCCCCAAAATATTGTGCATCCTAATAAACTTATCTGGGGTCAGAGAACAGAACAGCCACTAGATACAGCGGCCAAAAATGGTGACATACACATACCTTTAATCCTAGCATTCCAGAGGCAGAAATCCATCTGGATCTCTGTGAGTTCAAGGTACATTGGAAACAGCCCGGCATGATAACAAGAGCCTTTAATCCCAGGAAGTGATAGCAGGAAGCAGAAAGGTATTTAAGGCTTTAAGGTGTGAAGACGAGGAACTAGAGCCTGGTTAAGCTTTCAGGCTTTCGAGAAGCAGTTCAGTTGAGATCCATTTGGATGAGGACTCAAAGGCTTCCAGTCTGAGGGAACAGGATCAGCTGAGGAATTGGCAAGGTGAGGTGGCTGTGGCTTGTTCTGTTTCTCTGATCTTCCAGCATTCACCCCAATGACTGGCTTCAGGTTTGATTTTATTAATAACAACTTTTAAGATTTGTGCAACAAGTATGACTTCTTTTGGGGCTGCCAGCTCCCAAATAAAGACACGGAGACTTATTATTAATTTTAAAAGCTCAGCCTTAGCTTAGGCTTGTCCCTAGCTCTTATAATTTAAATTAGCGCATGTTTTTAAATCTACATTCTACCACATGGCATTTACCTCTCTCCCATTCTGTGTGTCTGACTCATTCTGCATCTCCATGGCATCTCCTGTGCACCTCAATGATCCTCTTCCTCTCTCTGCCCAGAAGTCCCACGATAGGCTATAGTCCTGCCTAGCTATTGGCCATTCAGCTTTTTTATTGCACTAATCACAGCCTAACCTCTTCATGGTGTACAAATATCCCACAATATCATCCAAACTGGTGAACCTCAGGTCCTAGTGAGAGACTGTCTCAAAACAAGGCAGAGAGCTTCTGGAGAATGACACCCAAAGTTGACTTCTGGCCTTAATATGTAAACACACATTCATGCACGTGAACCTGCACATGTACAGACACAGCCCTCAATTTGTTGAGACCAGAGAATCATATGTTAGTTTCAAAACATGAAAAGAGAATGATAAGTTAAAAATGATACATGTCAATTTATTTATAAAAAGAACACTAACCATCTTCATTCAATTCATGAAGCTGCATAAGACATAATTAAGGAATATGAATGCATTTCATATTTAATATTTTGATGTAATTTAAAGTAAGGCCCCTGAAAATAAAACTATTCAGGGTCTTTAAGCTCTCCAAATATTTGCTTATTCGCTGCCCCTGTAGTATTTTACATTTGTCTTTAGGGTGACAGGCAGCAGATGGGTATATGAGAATCCCAGGCTTAATGTCTTCTTTCAATCCTGTTCCATTTTTGTTACTGGAGGCTGGTTAATGGTAGCATAGTTCCTCTTGACAATATTAGCCACAGGCACCAAGCCTCTTCCCTGATGCTTTTCACTCTGAGGAGGGGTCAAAAACTAAAAAGGATAAATAAGTACATTTATGTTTGTGGACCAAATGTAAGTGATTAGAGAAAAGACAATGTATCAAGTTGTTGGCTTACATGTTTATCAGTAAGAGGATTCTTCCATGTTAGCTACTTGAACAAGGCTTGTTTGTGCCCAAATACATGTCTTAAACAACTGTAATTCTTGAGATTTGCCCACAAAATTTCTAATGGATATGATATCTGACTTTGTGATAACCAAAAGTTTAACACTGCTCAAAATGTAATTTTCCAAAATAACAAAAAAGCAGGTTGTTAAATGGCTACATATATACTACGTTTAAAACTGCTTTATCCTTTTAGCTTTGTTTTTGTTTTTGGAGCTGAGGATCGAACCCAGGGTCTTGTGCTTGCTAGGCAAGTACTCTACCACTGAGCTAAACCCTCAGCAGTGGTAGCGCACTGCCTTTAATCCTAGCACTCAGGAGGCAGAGGCAGGTGGATCTCTGTGAGTTCGAGGCCAGCCTGGGCTACCAAGTGAGTTCTAGGAAAGGTGCAAAGCTACACAAAGAAACCCTGTCTTGAAAAACCAAAAAAAAAAAAAAAAAAAGCAAAACAAAAAAAACCCAACTGCATTATTCACAATAGTCACAATAGTGAAAGGTGGTAACCACCCAAATGTCCATCCACAGGCAAGTGGATAGACAAACTAGTAAATACTCACAACGGAATGGCCTTCAGCCTTTAGACTCGTCTTTTGCATGTTATTGAAGGACTAGGAAGCTAGATTCTCTGATAGGCAGACAGGCAGAGGGGCCATGGCTACATAATAAAGATGGAGCACTTCCAAGATGGCTGGCTTCTTCCTCACCTTGCAGACCTGACAGCTTAAAACAAAGGCCTGATGTTTGGTTTTTGTTTTGTTCCCTCCAGTCAGAAGGCCCCCACTGCCGGTGGACCAGTCAGATCCCACAAGTTCAAGGCTGGACTTAAGAATGTGTTTACCACAAAGTTGTGGACCAATCAGCCTCATTGTCTTTGTTAAAACTGACCAATCCTAAATTTGGAGAGGGATATACTCTTAAAGACCCAGAAAAGCGCCAGTCCATTGAGTTCCCTCTACTTTCTTGAAGAGGGCATTTTTTTTCTCTGTGTGCCTCATTCTGTGTGTGAATTGCCTCACCCCCAGTAAAAGCTTCTTTTTCTTCTCCCCCTCCTCCTCCATCTCCCCCTCCTCTCCTTCTCCTCCTCCTCCTCCTCTTCTTTTTTTTGAGACAGAGTTTCTCTGTGTAGCTTTGGAGCCTGTCCTGGAACTTACTCTATAGACGTGCACAGGACCTGGGTTTGGTTCCTAGTACCCACATGGCAACTCACAGGAAAAGCTTCTTTTACAGACTGCTTCTGGATGCTACTGGCTGCTGTGTCAGAGTTTTTCCCCACTGCTACTACCTGTTATGTTTGACCTTTTTTCCTACCTTTGAATTCTTTAGTTGGTAGAGAAAATGAACCTGATCAAGACCCTCAGTTGAAAACACTATGACATAGATGAACATTGGAAATATTACTCTAACTGAAATACCTGGAACTCAATCCAGCAGAGTTGCTTAGAGAGAAAGGGTCCCACATGATGTTGAACAATGTGGATTCTTGATATCTGGCTTCTTGTTAGGCGAGAACATAAGCAGTTGTATGTTTAAACTACTGATAAGTGGGTATGGGCATGGATCTGTGAGGAAAGGAAGTAATTCCAGTGTGGCAATATTGTGTTCTCCAATATATTGTGTGCCCTAATAAACTTATCTGGGTGTCAGAGAACAGAATAGTCACTATATTAAACATAGAGGTTAGGCAATCGTAGCACACACATACCTTTAATCCTAGCATTCTGGAGGCAGAGATCCATGTGGATCTCTGTGAGTTCACAGCCACACTGGAAACAGCCAGGCATGGTGACACAAGCCTTTAATCCCAAGAAGTGATGCCAGGAAGCAGAAAGGTATATAAGGTGTGAGGACCAGGAACTAGAGCCCTGTAAACTTTTAGGCTTCTAGCAGCTCAGAACCATTCTGATGGGGACATATAGGCTTCCAGTCTGAGGAAGCAAGATCAGCTGGATTTGGCAAGGTGAGGTTAGCTATGGCCTGTTCTGTTTCTCTGATCTTTCAGCATTCACCCCAATACCTGGCTCCAAGTTTCATTTATTTATTTATTTATTTATTTATTTATTTATTTATTTATTTATTAGTAAGACCCTTTAAGATTCATGTTACATTCCAGAAGGAAGAAACTGAAGCCTCAGGGATCAGAAGCAATGGCTTTGTGATGAAAGGAAGGACTGGAGAACGGATAGTTTATTTTGGTCGGGACATAGAGTATCTCACACTGATAATTAAAAAACCCAGTTTTGGGTCAGATAGCAGGCTTGCCATATTAGTTCCAACAGTGTGGGCTTTCTTTCAATGACAGCAATAAGAAACCACTGACAGACCTAAGCAGCAGAGGGCCATGCTGAGAGCAGTGCCCTCTCCAGCAGAGAATGGCTGCAGTCATACAGTTGGGTGAAACCAGGTAAGAGGCTGTTGCACTATCTGTGAGAATAAATGACCCATGGCAGGCCCCATAGAAACGGATGGAAGGATGAGCATTAAGAGACAGACATGTTGGGTAAAAGGAAAGAGTCATGACTGTTTCTGACTTCCATACTTTCATGATTGGGTCCAGGGTTTCTTTCTTACATAAGGAATGGACGAGGTATAGTACAGATTTCTTTCCAAAGGCTATACTACTGAAGGATGGCTTTTTATCTTCCTCTTTGTTTCTAAATTCCTGGGTTAAGAATTTGGATAAGGGGCCTCTGGAACACAGGCTACATAAGGTTAGAGATCATACATTTGTTCATCTCTGTTTCTCTAGGACCTAGAAGGATGGCTGGCACTGGTACATAATAGGCCTTCAATTATGAATGATTCATTATTTTTTGAAACATTTATGAATATAGGTTAGTTCATACTTAATAATATTAAAAATTTTTAGCCCCAAAGGAACAAAAGGTCCTCAGTTGCTCACTGAAAAGAAAACGAACCCGGCTCACAGAGAAATTACAATATGGAGATGTTGTGTGTGACTACAATAAGCATGTGAGTTGGTGCACACAAATGTTTTACATTTCTAAAGATTATTGCACAAAGAAGAGAAAACAATCAATATTTCTGTGTGAATTATGCTTAGATATATCTTTAAGTAAACAAATGTATATTTATTGACTCATTTATTTCTAATATTATACAAGATGTTGTGACTATTTTCAAGGAAGACCAAGACTTGATCCTTGTACTCATACAAATGGCTGTTTAGCTCAGAAGATAAGATTAAGGCATACAAAGTATCTAAAGTGTAATTGCAGTATAAGGGGTGGGATTATAAACTCAGGAAAGAGAGATTAATGTGATCTATAGGCTCAGTTATAAAAAACATAACAATATATTTGTACAAAAACATAAATAATGGCATTTTAATCAAATTTTTAGCTAATCTAAAGTAAGAAGAGCAGACATGAAAATAATTTCACAATAATGAGGTTGCTAATGTTTACAAACTTGATAACCCAAGTTTGGTATCACCTTTAGTTAGTTCTTTGGCTAGCAATCACCTATCTAGATTTTTCCTTCTTTTATGGGGTCTTTCCCTTCACTGGGCTGTAGTCAAAAATGACTTTAGTTCACTAAATCTAAAATAATGTTGTCTCCAATGAAGATAGATCTTGATACCTTTCATTAACAGTTATATAAGACATACCTAAGTCTTATATAACTGTGAATTCTACACACCACAGTAGTCATACCAGCACATGACAGCTGATGTCTCTCAAAAGGATTCTGACCTTCTTGCAAGAGCTTCATGTTGGCTCATATACCTGTCAGTCAGCATTTCTAGCTAGACACAGCTTGGGCATTTCAAACTGAGTAGATCCCAAAGTGAGCTTTGAGGTTCTGCTTCTAAAGCATGTAGCCCCTGCAGCATGTGGCCTAAACATTCAGACACTCAGACTCAGACTGAACCTTCCTTCTGGTGTCTGTAATTGTACCACCATGGCCTTTCCCCTCTGCAAACAGGTTGGTCAAGCTGTCGTCACCCCTTGTTTGGACTAGGTGTCTTGTTTTACTCTGCTTGCCCTACCTCAGCTATCTGTTTTCCCACAGCAGAATTGTCTTTCATTAATGTGGTGAAGTTTTGTCTCTTTGCTTAACAGTCTTCAATTGTTTCATATTAGGTTTAAAATACACCTAAACTCATTTCATCTTCCACAGCATTACCTCCATGGTAACTTCTGCCAGTCTTGCCTACATTGTGTTTTTAGAACACATCAAGCAATTTTGCCCCTCTCCATGACACTGAACATTCACACCCCAGACTTCCTGAAGTCTCATATTTTAGGTTTCAGCTTAAATTCTACCTCTTCAGAGGTTTTATACACACACACACACACACACACACACACACACACACACACACACACATAACATTTCTGAAGAGGAAGATTGGATATGGATATGTGTGTGTGTGTGTGTGTGTGTGTGTGTGTGTGTGTGTGTGTATGTGTCAGAAGTTGCTCCTATCTGGATGCTCTCTTATATCACATCTTTCTCTCCTTCTTTTTCTCCTTCCTGTTCTTAAAAATATTACATTTATTTATTCTGCATATGCTTCCATTCACACGTGGAGGTCAGAGGACAGCTTATGGGAGTCTGTTATTTCTTTCCACCATGTATGTGCAGCCTAGGGATTGAACTCCAGAAGTGCCCTTACCCATGGTGCCATCTCACTGCTTCCTTCTCCTCTTTTTTGGTTGTGACCCTAGCCTTTAATGGCTGAGCCACCTCTCCAGCCCTCCTTCTCCTCTTTTTAAAACATGTCTTGGGTTGGGGATTTAGCTCAGTGGTAGAGTGCTTGCCTAGCAAGTGCAAGGCCCTGGGTTCGGTCCTCGGTCCTCAGCTCCGGCTTAAAAAAAACAGTGCTAAACAAGCATATCGTAGATAGTCCACATATACTTGGATGACTCATTGACTAAGTGAGGAATTACGGGATATCTTTCGGCATTCCAGAAGTGCTAATGCTTGCCATGTTTACTTACATCTTCAATCTGTCCTGGCTGTTCATGAGACACTGAGCTGTGGACCTGTTAAAGCCTAACAGTGTATGGGTACCACACCACATCCAGGATCTCCAGTGATGGGATCATAGAATCTTTATTTTAAAGACACCATCAGTTGTCTCTAATCATCTTTGGGGTGGGGCACAGATAACTGTCACTACATTTTCTTAAAACTTCAGGTCAACACTTTTGTCATTTTAATTAAGTTGTTAGTCATAATTCCATTCTAAATGATTGCCCCAGGAGCATATTTCTAGGAAGACCAAGGTAACTTTACAAGACCTTATTACTCCAAATTTATATTGTTTGTACATCACAAAACTTGTTCCCCAGGGCTGTGGTAGTTCACCTTGTTTGTTTACTTGATTGGCCCTGGAATCAACTAGAAAGACAAGCTGCTGGGAACACCTGTGATGGACTTTCATGATGTTCAGGTTCACTGAAGTGGGAAACCCCACCATTAATCTGGGCAGCACCTCCAGGTAGCAGCCCAGATCACAGGAAGCCCAAGGAAGAACTTCTTTGCTTTCACCTCCGTGTCTTTGCACTTCATTGGTGAATTCATCTACCCCGTTGTGTCCACTGGCAAAGTGCTGCTGCTTCTGCATGATTCACTGATATCAGAACCCAGATGCTCAGGCTTCCAGCACACACTGAAGACTGGTGGCTCTTCAGGAATTCTCCAGACCCTCAACACCACACTGGTAATGCTGAGACATCCAGTCCCACAAACTAAGCTGCACTGGGTTCTCAGTGTCTCCAGTGTGATGATGGCCACCATTAGAGAACTGCCTTGGTTATTTTTTTTATGGCTGTGTTTAAGATACCAATGGCCAAGCCAACTTTTAAAAGAAGGCATTTAATGTGGGGCTCATGGTTCCAGAGGATTAGAGTCCACAAGCAACATGGTGGGGAGTATGGCAGTAGGCAGGTAGTCTTACAAACAAGGCTGCTGTGGATGCCCAATGCAGAATGGCGCTGAGAGCTCACATCTTGATCCACAGGCATGGGGCAGAGGGTGAGCTACCTAGGAATGGCAGGGGCTTTTGCATCCTCAAAGCCCACTCCCAGGGGCATGTCTCCTCCAACAAGGCCACATCTCCTAACTTTCCCAAACAGTGCCACAAACAGGGACCAAGTATTCGAGCATGAGCCTATGGGAGGCATTCTCATACAAACCACCACAAGAACCCTGATTAATACACTTACCATGAGGCTATTTGGGCTCCTTTGAGGTTCTAGGATAGCAGACAATCCTGAGACAGAGTTTGTATAGATTTCAGGTCTCACAACCTATCAAGCACCACCAAGTTTAGATTTCACCTATAAGCCTTTGCTGCATGTTCATGACACACTTTCCTTGCTTTCTGACAGTCGGGTTTTTTTTTTGTTTTTTGTTTTTTTTTTGGTTTTTTTTTTTGTTACTCTAAGAAAATATGTGAAAGAGGCTAAAATGGTAAGACAATGGGCTGGCTTAGTTTGGAGCTTCAATGGCATGCTTGCATTAACTCGGGTGGATGTCCTTTTGCCTTCATCCCATCATGATGGACAGCAGTGGCTGGAGGACATAGTCACATCATGAACGGGAAGCCAGAGACTTAGGTGCCACAGTATTTTCTGAATACAGGAGGCCAATGGGCCTAAAGGCCTTGCACTCCCTCTGAAGGATTCACCATGACATCACTGTCACACCAAGGACTAAGCCTCTAACGTACAGACATCTGGGGATATCCAAGAGCCAAACCTTTGCACTTGCCAGCACTAGTTACATTAGGTGATCTATTTATCTGTTTTAATATCCTGCCCTCCATAAACGATTCTCTACTCATTACAAAGGAATTGTCCACTAAAGTAAGAAATAATTAAGTACCATGATGAGTGCCTGGAACTGTGGAAGACATGGCAAAGTACCTCTGTGGCTTAAGGAAAGCTAAATGACAGAAATATATCAAGTGCTTCCTGTGGCTGAAGATTATGACAGATACAAGGGAGATGCAGAAAAAATATAGACATAGTCTTTCTTTTAAGAGCTTACAATCTACTTTAGAGATGTTTAAGAAGTACACATATGTGAAATTTTAAAAAATGATTATAAAATCATAAAGGATGCAAAATAGAAAGCAGATGCAGATACAAATGGAAAACACTATCTTGGGATCTATAACATTTAGGCTATCACGAAACAGTGATGGGGCAGGCCAAGCAGCTTAGTCAGTAAAGTGCTCGTCATGAGAATGTAATGATGTGAGTTTGATCCCTGAAACCCATATCAAAAAGAGGCAGAAAGGACATGATGCTGCATAAGCAGGGAGGTGGGGAAGATCTGGGAGGAGTTGGGAAAGGGAAAACATGATCAAAGATATTGTGTAAAAAAATTAAATAAAGAATGTTTTTTCAAAAACCTGGGCATGATGGTGTGCTCTTCTAATAGTGATGGGGTAAAGAAAAGCAGACTCCTGGGGCTCACTGGCCAGCCAGTCTATCCTGCATGGTTAGTTCTAGACCAACCGATGAATGGTGTCTGAGGAATAACACCTGAGGATGTCTGCCCTCCTCATGCATGCATCTGTGCATATGTACCTGCACACAAGTGTGCCTGCAGACACATGAATATGCACATACACATGAATACACAATACAACATTTAAAAAGAAACTGAGTTTAGAGAGAAATGTGAAGATGATGAAGTGAATGCATTTCCTTTGGTGCTTGCTCATTGGAGAGCTTCTGTTTCTAAGTTATGCATGGTTTGAATATGAAATAAGCCTCATTGGATCAGGTGCTGAACACTCAGATAGTAGTACTATTTCTGGGAGTAGATGACACATGAGTATGTGGTCCCTAGCTGGAAGAGGTAAGGCAGTGTGGGACATGTCAGAAGGAAGATTGTTATCTGGTTCCCAATACCCTTCTTGATATTCACTTCTCCACTGTGAGATGAACTTCCTCCTCCAACATGTCCTACCTCTTCCAACGGTGCATGCAACAAAGTTAAACCTTAACCTGTGGGCCCAAATAAGCCCTTCTTCCTTTTCCATTATTTCTGTCAGGCCTGTGTCCTAGAGATAAGAGTAGCGAATGAATCCCGACAGTGGAGAGTTGCTGTAACTTATCCTGACCATGTGGTTTCTAAGCTTTTGGGAATACCTTGTGAAGGAAGCTCGATGAATTCTGAGGAAGTGGGCTAGAGCAACCTTGGAATGCTAGAAGTAGGCTTTAGTGGAAGATTCCAGTGTACACTCAGAAGAGCTGTAGATGTGGGTGGTAAAGGCTATGTTCAAAATATTATAGACTGGAATGGAGTCTCTGTTGGGATTTTGAAAGACTGTATACACTCCATTCAACCAAAAAACTATGCACATTATGTCCACATCCTAAGACTTTGTGCAACACTATATTTAAACTAGTCAGGCTAGTTATTCGGCCCAGACAATTAAAAGGCTCCCTAGCATTCAGGATCTGGCACACTTTCTTGCTTGTCATATTTACAACAGTTACAGTGAAAACAGAGAGCATCAAGCAGAACAGGAAGGCTTGAAGAAATTGCAGTTTCATTAGAAAAATGTAAAATCTGGACTAAAGAAGCCATGGTTTCGGAAGAGATTCACACCATTATAAAGAAACCAAGACAAGAAGAGAGATAGGCATTGTAGGAACTGGCTAGACTACTATTCACCCATTGTTGGTTTGAGGGTATGAAAGTATAAATGCATTTGAAAGACTTTTCCTGGAGAAGAAAATAACTTTTGAGTGGACTCATTTGTACGGGGCCATTTAGGGAATTGTTTATCTAGGGTTTATTGTGCTCAGCCACGCAGACACTCAATGGTCAATGCTCAAGTTGTCCTTGGAATGCTGGTTTTGCAGGTAAGAGTTGCTACTAGGTCATGGCAGTATCCATAAAGATTTCAAAGGAAGGTTTAGGACCAGGAGATGAGTAGAATGCCAGTAATATGGAATATGAGTTAAAGAGAGCCACTGGCAGTGATGAAGCTAGCCCAATAGAGTTCATGTGGGCTACAAATAGCAAGCTTAGAGGGATAGACCTGCCCATGCTACTGGAACTCACATCATGATGCCATGAGCCTGGGATGACAGATATGAATTTAATGTTTACCTTCTGGGTCTTTCTTTGGTCCCACTCCTCCTTTCTGGACCCCTAGCCCTTCTTTTTGAAGTGGCAATACTTATTCTCTGTCAATGAGATTGCTTATTTTGCAGGGGTTCACAGCTGAAAGATTAAGCCTTGGAGAAGATTTTCAATTTGTACTTTCTGGTTTGTTTGATTTTTACAATGTTAGAAGTAAGACTTTGAAGACTCTTGGGCATGGACTGAATGAATTTTGCATTATGGGATGGTCATAAGCCTTTGAGCACCAGGAGGGAATGTTATGGTTTGAATATGAATGAACCCACAAGTTCATGTATTGAAGATTTGGTTCTTAGTTGCTCTATCTGTGCAGGTAATAATGCTATGACCTTATAGAAAGCCCTGTTCATTGGGTAAAGGAGTAATAATTATTTAGTGCCCACCATACTCACTTTCAAACAGAAAAGTGTGTGTGTGTGTGTGTGTGTGTGTGCGTGTGATGGGGAGTTTATCATACAAGTAGAATAGGTAAACATCACTGAGAGAAATATCAAACCAGAACTGTGGTAGTGGAGTAAGGCTTTCATGTTTTGGATAAAATCAGGGAAGTCATATAGGTGGAATGATGGAATAGGGGAAAAGAATATTCATTGATAGTACTCAGGATCATGGTTTACCATTCCATGTATTCATCAGGGAAGAAGAAATGCAAATATGGATAAAAGGCAGTGAAAGGAGGGTGTTACCTCGTTATTCTGTGTTAAAATGAAGAGAGGAAATCACAACTCTCTGCATTGTGGAATTGATTATCCTTCTCAGGGAACCTGGGACTTTATTCTGAACAGTGCCGACAAAGTATTCTGCTTAATGTTACTGAAATGTAAAGCACGCATATTATCCTCCACCCAGAATAGCATCCATCCTGATAGTGGGGGTTCAGTGGACATAATTTTAGAAAAATTCTCCAGTTAGGAAAAATTCCTGTTTCAACAGTTTGTGTGCATTAAGTCTTTGGAGATAAAAGGCAACGTGAAATTCTGTTGCCGTAGGGTCACAGCTTTTAAAGTACTTTTAAAGACTTTCATGGGGTGAATGGAATTGATGACACAATCTCAGGACTTATTAGAACGTGTGCAAAAATTTGTAATGATTGTAAGTGTAGAAGAGTTGCTTTGACTTACTGTTGTTCACCCATGTGCTTGGGCCACATGAGATCGGCACAGTATGTGTGCTATTGAGGTCACCAGCATATTCTAGTTTGCATCTCTCTTGCAACACTCATGATATGCATAGTAAGTGATTTTTGATTTACATTTTAAGGATATTACAAACACTAAAAATTTAAGGAAAATTTTGTTTGGTATGGTGGTGCACACCTTTAATCTTAGCACTTCAGAGGCAAGGCAGAGTGATCTCTATAATCTCAAGGCCAACTTGATCGAGACCCTTATCTTAAAATAAAAGGATATATCTTATGAAAAGATTAAGTTAAATTCTATTGGATTTTTAAAGATGACAAATAATGATGACACTAAGTGGTAAGATAAAAAAATTTAAAATAAAATTCTAGAAACTGTTCAAATTTCTACTTTTCCCCCAGTATTTCAGCTGACCCATGGAGGTGGAGATGTGAAGAGAATTATGCATCTCTCTAGTTTAATGTACTTCATCATCAACAGAGTTTATTGTGGTGAAGAACAGATAGCATCACTCTTAATTGTTTGAACATATAATTGAAAAGAAAAACACTGTAGATGGCTTTGGCTATTTTTATTCATGCAGTAGGACAGCTTTTTAATGTGCCCTTCTGAGATACACATGCAAATACTGAGCATTTGATATATTTTCTTTGTTTTAGTAAATAACCAATATGAGAGCCCTTTATACACTTCTAAAAATATGCATGACTCCCTTAAACAATTGCCTGGAAATGCAATAGCAGCCCTACCAACAACAATAACAAAAGCAATCTGATTAAAAATGGTCAAATAGCCAGGCATGGTGGCTCAGCTGGCTTGCAAACTCAACACTGGGGAGGCTGAGGCCAGAGGTCTGTGAGTTTGAGACTACATTCTGAGACTCTATCTCAAGACAAACAAACAAAACAAAACAATCAATAATAACAAACCCACCAAATGAAACAAACAAACAAAGCTTAAAGGGCTTGAAGAGATACTTCCAACAAGTTAAGCAAATGTCCAAACACATTCAGCAATGCTGAATGCCACAAAAAACAAAACGAACAAACAAACAAACAAAACCAAGACAAAACCACATGCATAACAAGCATATGGCCATAAACATTAAAAACCAAAACCCAAATAAAACAATGTAACGTGAATCTTAAAAGGTCTTATTAATAAAACAAACCGGAAGCCAGGTATTGGGGTGAATGCTGGAAGATCAGAGAGACAGAACAAGCCACAGCTAACCTCACCTTGCCAATTCCTCAGCTGATCTCGTTTCCTCAAAGCCTGGAAGCCTGTTTCCTCATCTGAATGGATCTCAGCTGAACTGCTGCTCAGAAGCCTAAAAGCTGGACTTTGGACTACAGGACACAGAGGCTTCCAGTTTGAGGAAACAAGATCAGCTGAGAAGTTGGTGAAGTGAGGTTAGCTGTGGCCTGTTCTGTTTCTCTGACCTTTCAGCCTTCACCCCAATATCTGGTTCCTGAGGCTTTTTATAAAATTAATAAGACCTTTTAAGATTCATGCTACAAAACAATATACAAGTACTGGCAAAAATGGTGCGAAATTGAAGTCCTAATGCATCATTGATGGCAATGGAAAATGATAGATACAAGTAGAGGAAACCCAGTGGATCTTTAAAATTACTATCAAATTGCCAGAAGCTCTAGAAATTTCACTCATCAAGAATTAAACATGGCGTTTTGAACAAAATCCTATCCACAAATGTTCAGAACAGCTTTATCCAGAATAGGTAAAAGATGGAAATGTAAACACCCACTGACTGATGAGGGGATTTAGCTCAGTGGTAGAGCACTTGCCTAACAAGTGCAAGGTCCTGGGTTCGATCCTCAGATCTGAAAAAAAAAAAAGAAAAGAAAAAGAAAATGGGGTTTATCTACACAGTAGAATATTACTCATCTATAAAAACAAGGAGAGGCTGGAGGGTCGGCTCTTCAGTTTTTGTTGCCTTCATTTATCATGGTCTGTTATTCCTTGTTCTCCCTTGGGATCCCCTGCTCCCCTAAGCTCTCTTTCCCTCCAACCTTGCCCTTCATTACTCCCACTGTCATCCAGGTTGTTCATGTAGATCTCATCCATTTCTCTGTCACTGGGCGATCCCTGTGTCTTTTTTAGGGTCCTATTTTTTAGGTAGTCTCCCTAGAGTTGTGAGTAGCAGTCTAATCCTCTTTGTTTTACATCTAGTATCCTTCTATGAGTGAGTACATACCATGTTTGTCTTTTTGAGTCTGGGTTACCTCACTCAGGATGATTTTTGAAGCAAAGTGCTAGAGAGGTCCCCAGAAATCCACAATGATACATCCACTGTAGACTATAGCAATGGTCGAGAGAAAGCCTGATCTGACCTGGTCTGGTGATCAGATGGCCAAACACTCTAACTCTCGTGCTGGAACTCTCATCCAATAACTGATGGAAGTGGATACAGAGATCCTCCACCAGGCCCCAGGTGGAGCTCGAGGAGTCCAGTTGTCGAGAAAGAGGAGGGACTGTAAGAGTGTGAATTGTTGAGACCAAGATTGGAAAAAGTACAGGGACAAATAGCCAAACTAGTGGAAACACATGAATTATGAACCAATGATACTGAGAAACATTAGGTGACTGTCCAGGCTGCTAGCTGTCTCTGTCTACTCTTGCAAGACTCCTGAAAGTTGCTTGCGTCCTTCTCCCATTTCTCAGGTATTATTATATTCCTTCTCAGGTCTTTGATGAGGTTGGAGATTAGCAGTTATAGTTACAACTTAGTATATATACATATATAATATCTTAGATAGAATATATTATGTATTAGACTCAGGTTCTTTAGGATAGGATACCATTTGGAATGATCTTTGTAACATGCCACCTACCCATGCTCTAGACTTCCCTGGATTTTACTATGTGTTTTTTGCTTGATATTATTTGCACTTATTGTAATTCCAACTTATCTAAGTCATTATCCCTCATTACTCCTGGACAATATTTGATAACCATCTCTTTGTGTATAGTCTTGTATTAGGTTAGAACTTTCTTATTTAGACAAAAGGGGGAGATGTAGTGGATAGCCATCCCAGCATTGGCCTGGAAGTTCCAACCCCCATTGAGGCTTCAGTAATGATCACGCCCACAAGGCGGGGCAGAGGAGGGAGCAGAAGACCGAGGAGCAAGAGGAGGTGGCTCTCTTGGTTCCAGGACACTGGACGCTGGAGGTAGACCGAGCAGAGTTCTCCAGAGAACACCGCCAGACTGCCCTATACCTTTGCCAGATCCTGCAACCTACATTTTGTAACCCTTCATTTGTAAGTTACCCCACAAAATAAACCTCCCTTTTAACTACGTGGAGTGGCCTTAATAATTTCACCAATACTCCCCTCTATATTTCTATCTAAATATTTCTCACCTTTCCCGGCTTAAGAGTACCCTGGGTGAAAAAGTAGGAGCAGACCCCCCATATCTATCTGTCTGTCTGTCTATCAATCAAAACATTGAATTGAAATATTGAATGAACATGATACAGAACATAACAGAAAATATTTCATTGATTTTTAAAGACTCTTTCTAGGGCCAAATGAAATGAACAAATAAGAAATAACCATATTCACTCATAGTTATTTCAAGTCAAATCTATGAATTATATGGTTAGAATTCCCAGTGCTAATCCCAATGAAATCTCATATATTTTCAGAAACTAATGCTTTGTTTCAAATAATCATAGAGATCAAATACATAAATTTTAGAGTTAAATAGATTTAAACTCTTGCTTCCCTATTACCAGACATGGGAAGTCAGAAATTACAGTGACCTCTGAAGTCTCAGTTTCTTCACTAGTAAACCACAAATGACATGTAATTTAATGTAAGATAATAATTAAGTGAATTTATATTTTAAAATTATCATTGGAGTAAGCAAATGTTAAATATTCAATATGTAACATTTGTAAGATAAGTTTATGTAGTTTTTTCTTTTTGTGTGTATGTATGTGTTTATGTGTATGCCTTAGGTGCTTGTGTGTGTGGAGACCTGAGGTCCTGTGTCTCCTTCAGTTTCTTTCCATTATGTTTTTTGAAACAGAGTCTCTCCCTGAACTTGGAACTTGCAGATTTGGCCAGAGTGGCTGGCCAGTGAGTCCCAAGGATCTTCTAGTCGCCGTCTCCTCGGTTCTGGGATTACAGGCCTGCCAATATGTAGCAAGCTTTTTCATCGGCTACCAGCTCACAAATAGCAACATGGAGACTTATTAATTATGAAAGTTTGGCCATTAGTTTAGGCTTGTCCCACTAGCTCTTATAATTTAAATTAACCCATATTTTTGTTAATCTATGTTTTACCACGTGGTTTTTTACCTCTCTCCCATTCTGTCTGTGTGTCTGACCCATTCTATGTCCATTCGTGTCTCCTGTGCACCTCAATTATCTCCTTTTCCTCTCCCTGTCTGGAAGTCCCGCCTATCTCTCCTGTCTAGTTATTGGCTGTTCAGAATTTTATTACACCAATCACAGCAACACATCTTCACACAGTGTACAAATACTGCAACACTAACATCGTGGAGCCTGGCTTAAAAAGAAAAAAAAAGTGGCTTCTCAGGGACTGAACTCAGGGCCTCCTGCTTTCACAACAAACACGCCATGGACTGAGCCATGGCCCCCACAAGTACTTTAAAAATAATTCTTTAATGTACTTCACACTTCCTTCTTTGGGTGGGAAAGAAGACGGGGCGGGGGGAGGGGCTGTCTTCTGGCATGCCGACTAAATTCTGGCATAGATGATTTGAAAATGGTCACTTCACGGTGGGTTCAATCCTTACTTCAAATGTCTTCCAAGTATTCTGGATGCATTCCTGGAAAAAACACACACACACACAAAAGAGCAATTCTATCTGTGAAACTCAGCTCAGCGTGCCTGCCTCTATTAAGTTTAGCAACAGCGAGGAAGTGTTTTAAGGATAAAGGAAGGTTAAGTATTTGAAGTGTGTGACAAAGCGAGTAAGAAAAAGCCAGAGACTAAAGGAGAAAGTAAGCCAGTCAGTCTCATTTCTTCCATCACACGCCGTTGCTGACTTTGGATCCGTCCAAGGACACCAAGCTGTTGGGCCTTGTAGGACAAACTCGCTCTGATATCCAGCCAAGGGATAAAGAAATTGACATAAAGACTCAAAGGAAACCATGACTCTTGCAAAACAAAAGACAAAGGGTGTAGGAAGGATCATAATTCAAGTGGGAAGCCTGCTCGATAGTCCCAGCTCAGCACAAGGCTTTCCGCGTCTCCTTGACTTCAGTGGGCTGGATGTCAGCCGCACTGCAAGGCGGCGTTGCCCAGGGGTGTGAAGAAAACACTTAACTCTTAAAACCTATTCCCCGATCCTCAAGGAGCTTACAACAGCGTTGGAGAGATTAGCGGGGTAACTAACACTTGAGGGCGGTCAATGAAACGTGAAAAACGACTTGGCAGAAGCCTTGGAGGAGGAGGAGGAGTTCACAGTTCGGGATCACTGGGGGCTGGGGGCTTGGCAGGAAGGCTTTAAGAGGAGGGATGTCAAGGAGGTCCTCGGTAGGGGTGTAGCAGGGCGGGGAACCCGGGCAGCCCAAGCACCCCGGACTGGGGGGAACTCCGGCCCGCGGGCGCGCACGCGCAGCTCTGCAGCCGGCGCCTGGAGCTCGCCCGCGGGAAGCGGGGCCGCGAGCCCCGTGCGCGGTCCGAGGCGGGAAAAGCCGTGCGCATGCGTAGGCCGGCCGGCCCGGCTCCTGAGGATGGGGAAGGGAAGGTGGAGTTTTCAAGCGGGAACTTGACCCGTTAGGCGCCGCGGCCATGGCGGCGCGCTCGCCGTCCTCCCCGCTGCCTCCGCCCCCGGCCCGGCCGCCGGGCCGTCGCGGGCGCGGAGCCGAGGTGCACGCCGTGCGCAGCGAGGCCTCGGGGCTGGCGGGCGCCGCGAGGGAGGTCTTCGCGGATAAAAGCGACCTCGTCTGGAGGGGCGAAGAAGGGTCAGGGGGCCGGCGAGGGCCGGGCCGGGCCGCGGCCGCTCTCGCTCCAGTCGCCAGCGCGCCCCCGGGCTCCTGGCGGCCAGAGGGCCTCTCCGTGGCGGAGGCGAAGGCGACTCGGACGCAGCTGCTGGAGGAAGAGCTGAGCAGCCTAAAGGAGGAGCTGGCCCTGTGTCAGGTATCAACTGGCCGCCGGCCTTCCCGTCCACCGCCCGGGCAGGGGCAGCGCGCCCGGCCGCCCGGCCGCCCGCCGTCGCCCCCGGGCTCTTGTTCGCTCGCTCGCTCGCGGCCCGGGCACCCGGGGAGCCCTCCCGGGACGCGCTCTCCAGGCTCCACGCCCGCCCGGCGGCTCAACCCATCGGCTGCCTGGGCAGCAGCCTCGGCCCCTCTGCAGACGCGGGTTTCCTTTTGCTACACGCTCTCCAAAGGCGCCTTCCTCAAAGCCCAAGTTCCTGGCGGTGAACTAGTGCCCGCGAGTGGAGCGCACTCGGGAATTGAAATAAACAGGACCGTGTCACAAAAATAAAGTTTCACGGATGAAGTAGCCTGCTTTTAAATTTCAAACCCACACTTACCCCTGTTCTTACGTTGTTAACCATAAGTTCCAAACACAATCACCGTTTTTTAGAAAGCCTTGGGACTGGGGAGTTCACACATAGAATGCTCCTTATTCATTTATTAACTTCAGTGATTCCCCCTAGACTATTAACTTAGGATGATCCCATAGATGATGAGTGCGAAGTCACATACTTTCATGTGACCTTGGCGGAGGAAAGCAGTTGTTAAATCAGTTGCATTCAAATCACTTCTCACATGAGTTTTAGGGTTTGTGTAAACTAAAGTGAGCTTGCCTGTCCTTCAGTGCACAGAGATTTGCTATTTTTGTTTTATTCTTTTGCTGGGGGTGCGTTTTGCTATCTTACCACCATCTCCTAGGATTTGTCTCGAACCTTATATTGGGTTAGGAAGAAGGACGTCGTTCAATTAATTACAGGTCTTTAAAAAAATTAAATTACTGTCTTTAAGAGACACTAATTAGGAACTGCCAACAGAGACAGAGCAGTATTATCAGTTCAGATTAGTAAAGCCTTGTCCATTCCCTTATGGTTTGCTCTGTTGGGCTCTCTCACCCTGTTTTATAGGCCTTTGCTTAAAAACAACAGAATTTTGTTGAACTTGACTATAGCTTTGGTTAAGTAGATTGAGGAGCAGTTAGCTGACCCCCCTCCCCCTTCTCATTTTCTATTCGCTGGAAAAAGAGCAAAGGGATAAAACAGCAATGAACTAAAAGCGTTTTGTCCACTGTAAACCCCACCCTTGGGGAATTTAGAGATATGCGCTCATGCTAAAGGAGCAATCTAAGACACCACCCACATTTTCTGCTCTGTCCCTCTACTCTCACATTTATAACCTTAAAAATGTGGCTTCAAATATGGCATTGACCTTTGTGATCTTGGGCATACCTTGACTAGGGAGTTATTGCAATACTTGAGGCAGATGTAAGAAATAGAAATGGTCCTAATTAGCTTAGAATGGCTAACTCTTGAGATTTGATACTACTATTAGATGATTGGAGATATCTCAGTAAATTCTAGAAATGAGGTTGGCAGCATCCCTTATCACCAAGATTATAGCCAAACCAGAGTCCTACTAGTGGAAATAATTAAACTCCGAGTTGTTTTGTAACAAAGTTAAACCTTTAGGTTTTTGATGTGATTTCTTCTTCTTACTCATCTATAAATGACACTGTATAGGGTCCTGAGACTATATAGGGTCCAAATGTTGTTGGGAATTGCAACCCAAAGTAAATTCGTTTGTATCTCGCCTCCCTGGAACACATGTGGCCCCCAGGTTAGCAGAAGGAAAGGGTGATTAAATGAGTGGAAATCTGTCTGTCGTGCTTACTGAGGGAGGAACTTCTAAATGGAGCATTTCCCCAAGATTTTCAAGATGTTTTTAATGCCTTATTTTATTTGTTTAGAGATGACTTCTAGGCTATTATTTGCTTTTATTATGTCTTTCAAGACTGTATCCTGTTTGTGACAAAATGCAGGACAGTATGTGGATGTGCACACTCCTCACCATTTGCAGACTAGCAGATGAAACAAAATGATGTTGGATTTATAAAGCTTGTGTGTGTATGGGGCGTTATTGTAGCAGCCAACAACATTTACAAACTATAAGTCAGTTTTAGATGAAAATTATTTAGGGCATTTAAGTGACAGACATACATGTTCATTACTGAATTTAATGATAAGCTTTTTGAAAGCATATGGTATTGGGAATCAGAATATTTGCTCAGAGAAGTAAGTTGTATTTTATAACTACCATATATTTAGCTATGTTGAAGCCTTGTCCAGGCATTAAAAACAAACAAGGGGTTGGGGATTTAGCAAGCGCAAGGCCCTGGGTTCAGTCCTCAGCTCTGAAAAAAAAAAAAAAGACCCTTGTAAAAACAAACAAATGTAGACTTAAGAATGCATCTTGCAATTGGTTTCCTCACATAGATAGAAGCTATATTCTAATGGAGTAGTGTTCTTGATGAATAACCGATATGGGAGGGCCCAGATGCCTGTGGGTAGGGGCCGTCCTTAGGCTGGTGTTCCTAGGTTTTATAGGAAAGCAGACTGAGCAAGCAAGTCAGCAGCGTTCTTATACAGCCTCTGCTTCCGTTCTTGCCTCCAGGTCCCTGTCCTGCCTCAATTCCTTCCTTGTTTCCCTTAGTGATGGACTGTGATCATACATGCAAGCCAGGTCATTTCCTCCCCAGAGCTGCTTTTGCTTATGGTGTCTTTATCACAGAAATAGAAAGCAAACTAGGGAAGCTGGCAAGATGGCACAGTGGGCAAGAGTGCTGCTTCATTTTCAGATCCCACAGTGGAGGGAAAGAACCAGCTCCCAAAAGTTGTCCTTGTTTTTCATCCACACATTGTGGCAAGAGTGTGTCCCATTCTCTCCACCCCCAAAGAATAAAAATAAACACATTAAAAAATGCAATAGGACAAGGGATTAGCAGACTTGTGGCTTTAGTTGTAAATGGCCACGGTCAACTTGTTTCGAGGAGGTGATATTTAAGTAAAACCTTGAATTAAGTGTGGGAATCATCAGTATGAAAACCTGGATGATGGTATAGCATACCCAAAGACTCTGGTTCAAGCAGAGCAAAGAAGCCAGCCTAAGGATAGGGGAGCATGATAGACATCTTGGAGAGGTGTATATGAGACCAGATGGCATGGAGTTTTAGAGTCTTGGTAAAGAGTTAGGATTATTTGCCCAATCTAATGGGAATCCATTGGAGACATTTGACCTGTGAGTCTAAGAGCCTCTTGTAGAGATATAAACAAGAGTTGGAATTGATTTGGACTAGGGTGATAATGGTGAAGGCGTTGAGAGTGATTAGAATAAGGATATACTTTGCAGATAAGGCCTTCTTTTGTATAGGAAGTATGGGGAAAAGAGAGCCATCAAGGTTGACTTCTCCCTACATTTTAGGTGTTTGAAATAATTAATGAGATAATAATGCATTTCTAACATGCAGAAGGGCAAGTTTGTGAGAGGATTATGGATCAAGAGTTTTATTTCAGACAAGTTAAATTTAAGAAGTGCCTTTTAGGCATTCATTTGGAATTGCCAAGTAGACAGTTGGCAATACAAGTATGAAGGATAGAGAAACTATAGAAGGATTGGTTTGTAAAACTCTGTTAGTTGTATAACATCAGGTAGGGCATTGACTCTTAATTCTGAGTGCATCTCAGAGCTTCGAAAGAATTCTGATATTTGGATCTTATCTAAGACCAGCTAATCAAAACCTCTAGGTCATCATTATTTTTTTAAAGATCCCCAAAGTGATTTCTATTAACCGGAATTAATAACTGATGTATCTAGTAAGTCGGAAACCGTCCACTGGATTCAGCAGGATAGAAGATCGTGGGAAATGTTAGTATATTGGTATAGAGGGAAATAGATTTGCCAGGTGTAACCTTTGGCATGACATCTGTTTAGAGCTCCTGCTCATTTTTACATCATCTTGTGTTTTAACTGCTGCTTTCTAAGAATTCTTTGTATATTGGATACAGGTATTTTATCAGATATGTCTTTTATAAATATTTCCTTTCAATCCATGGTCTCCTTTTGGCCTTTTCATTTTTAAAATATTTTATTGAATCTTTGGGAATTTTATACAATGTATTTTGGTCATATTCACCCTGCTCCTCCCCTTAACTTCTCCTCAGTTCACCTACCTCCCTACTGCATCTCTCTCCTTCCCTCCCTCCCTCTCTTAAAAGTGTGCCCATATACTCTGTTGTACCCGGTCCACTGGAGCATGGTTGACCTTCCAGGGGCCACGCCCTTAAAGAAAATTTTCCCTCCCTGAGAAGCCATCAACTGTCTATAGTTTCTCAGACATAGGGAGGGGCTCCCAGTCTTTTTCCCTGGGCAGGACATCTTACTGAAAGCATTGCAGGGTGAAGGAGGTGAGAAAGTGGAGGAAGCGGGGCAAACAGGTCTTTGATGGGTTTGGGGTCCAGGGAACTGGAAGGCAGCAGCAGATGAAGGGCAGCTTCCTCTCAGCCAATGTCACTGAAATTCCCTTTCAGCACTTGCATCACAAAGTGTGGGCAGCAGCACTATCAGTATTAGATGTAGGCTATCAGTATAAGAAATTTTTAAAGAAGGTTTACCTACCATACTTTCAAATGTTTTTCTAAAGTTATTTTTGTGGGTGTGAGTATTTTGCCTGCTTGTATATCTGTGTATTATGTCTATGCAATGTCCAAGGAAGCAAAAAGAAGGTATCAGGTTCCCTGGGACTGGGGTTACACATGCTTGTAAGCCACCATGTGGGTCTTGGGCACTGAACCATGGTCTCTAGAGAAGCAGCTAGGGCTTTTAACCACTGAGCCATGTTCAGCCTCCTCCTGCTATACTTTTAAAGAATTCATTAGTATAATTATAGAAGTAATAGTAAAATAATTGTTTTTTTATATTTAAATTTAACATAGTATCATCTCCTGTCAATAGAAACAACATACTTAACATGCTTTTTATTTCCTTAAGGCTGACAAAGAATTTGTATGGTCTTTGTGGAAACGCCTCCAGGCAACAAATCCGGATCTCACTCAAAGTATCAGTTTGGTTGTGGAAAGGTGAGCTCTCAACTTAATATTTCATGAGTCTTGTATTTGATAAATTTGTTTTTCTTTTATATAAAGTTTAAAATTGTCAATACCCCAAAATATTAGTTTGATTTCCAAATGACTGCCATCATCACAACATTGTAATTACTGCCAGATCCTTCATGTAGGCCAGGCTGACCTTGCACTTGCTATGTATCTGTGGATGACCTTGAACCCTGATCTTTCTCCCTTCTCCCAGGTGCTAGGATCTTACTACTCATAGTCTGACATACGAGTCCTTAGCAGTTAAAAGAAAACTGTGGCATAGATACTAGATAAGAGAGTGTATGTAGGCATGCCACACTTCTGGGAGACATCCTTGTTGTTTGGCTTCTTACTTGACAGCTGCCGGATAGGAAACTCCCTAGACTGACTCAGTTTTCCCCATTACATAATTGCAGCATGTTCTTGAAAATCTGAGGTGACTTTGCCAGAGTGTAGGAAGTGTTCTGGGATAAGTTGAGTTTTCATTTATACTTCAATATTGCCCTGTAGGGATGCTCAGTCATTTAACTGTAGATTATGAAGGCTCTCTGTGGTCATTAGAAACACTGGAGTGATGCTGGTACTCCTCATCACACATTTAGTATGCAGTAGTCCCCTGACATTTAACACAGTGATTAACATACTTGCTTTCCTATTAAATGGATTTCATTATATTTCCTAAATGAGAAGCTAAACATATGGATATCTTTTCATTTCCTCATTTCTTTGCTGGAATCAGGCTCATATAACCTGTGTATAATTTTTGATGACTTTGCTATATTCTTGTTTGGGGTCTCTAGCCCTGTGATCGTTCTAACAATATCTGCTTTTTTTTTTCTTGTTAAAATCTGTGATACATGCCAGACTATGCTGAATTTTACCATCCTTGATTGTTGTAGATTCCTAAAATATTGTAATTGTCTTTTCCTCATGTTGCTTGTATGTCCAATTTATTAATCACACTTCCCTTTTGATGATCAAAATTACCTTTTGTTGAAGCTTCCTGGTTGCTTTTTCAGTATGCTGAAAATAAATGTTTTCTGTTCTATTTTTTATTTGAATCAGTACAACTTTCTAGAAAAGTTCTGGCAGTTGAATTGACATTTCTGTGATCCTATTCTTCATCCTTTTTTCTTAATACTTTTTTTTCCAACTTAAAAAGCTATCCTCAATTTTTACCTACCTTTTGCTTGAACAGAAGGAAATAGTGAAATATCATCAGGCCATTTTCTCATACTTTATAATTTCCAATTTATACTTTTAATGTACTAATATTTTTAGTTGTAGAAGAGTACACACACACATATATATATATTTATATCCATACAGTTTATAAATAAATACATACTTGAGGTGTGTTCTCAAACTCTAAAGCTTTTTGTTCCTAAGATGTATAATAAAAATTGGAGAGATTATTGCTTTATAGCTGTGATTTTCAAAATGTAGTGTATATAATTTGTGTATAATTAGAATTCTCTAGAGGAACAGAACTAATAGAATGAAAATATATTATTAAAGAATTTATTATATTGGTTTACACAATATGGGCTGAGTAATCCAACAATGTTTACTTACTAGAGAGGCTGAGAATGTGGTAGCTGCTCAGTCAAGGAGACTGGATGCCTCAGCATCCCAGTGTGGTGCTGAAGGCCTGGAGGATTCCTGAAAGGCTCCTGGTCATCGGTCTACATTGGAAGGCCAAAGAAGGAAGCTTCCAGTATCAGCGTAAAACGGCAGGAGCCACAGCAGCAGCAGATGAGATACACAGATCAGCAGGGAATAAAAATGAGCAGACAAAAGTGGTAGTTTCCATGGGGCATTTTTATATTTGGGTTGCCACTAAGAGGTGCTGTCCAGTTTCAGGGAAGGTCTTGTCTCTTAGTCAATTCAAAATCAAGTCAGATTGATAACTGTGATGGCTAATCTTGTTTGTCTACCTGGCTGCATCTGGAACTGGGCATTCTTTGAGGTATTTCTAGAACATAGTATTTGAAGTGGGAAGACCCCTTTAAGTTTGGGTGGCATCTTTTGGTGAAATCTCAGCCCCTATCTGAACGTCACTCTCCTCCCTTCCTGGCTTCACCCTCTTCTCATTTTCCTTCTTTCTTCTGAGTCTCTGTGTTAACCCAAAGCAGAAGCACCATGCCGGGAGAAGAGTAGAATCCCTACTTCTCTCCTGCACCTTGGTTGGTCTTGGCATCAGTAAGCTTCAGCTGGAGCAGGATGAGAAATACGTGAAGACGCGGAACTACTCTTGGCTTGCAGCTACCTGGGTGTACTCCCCATACTGCTGAGCTGGAATGGCCCAAGGAGGGAACCGTCTTGATGCAGTTCCCACACAGTCCTTGCTTTCTATTTTCTATTTAATTTTCTGTATATTCTTCAACAGATACATTTCCACTTGTTGTTTGCCCTAGGACCATTTCTAGAAGCTTTATGTGGTTATATTTTATGTGTTATAGCTTTCACCAGTCCCACTGGAAAGCAAGTTTGAGGAACTTTTCTTTCATACTGTTGTGTCCAAAGTTCATTGCTCCGTGTTTGTTGTTTTAATCTGTTAAATTTTGAATGATTTTTGATTCAGCAGTACATGACCTAAGCACTAGACCAAAAGCTACAGACAGTTGCAATCATGAGTTCTACTTGATGAAACTCAGTGGCAGAGTGATTGCTTAACATGTGTAGTGTTTGCTCTCTATATAATCCTTAGTACTGCACACACACACACACACACACACACACACACACACACACACACACCTACCTTCATCAACAACATATAAAGTTCCTGTTTGTGCCACATCCTGGATATAATATTACTTTCAGACATTTGTTACTTTTGCTCATCTGAGGGTTAAAAAAAGTGTCTTGGGATGGTTTGACTGCATTTCTTTTACTGTATGCATTAGATCTGAGATCCTTGTTATACTCTCTCCTGTGGGCTTTTCTTACATACGCCTTCACATGCCCATTGCCT